>NW_022437022.1:0-17159 GCF_009761245.1 Sapajus apella
TTTTTTTAAATTTACTGTGATGAAATTTGTAAATTATAAATGATGATTCTGGCAGAAGCATGTAAATAAATTGGAAGAGGAACAGAGAGAAGCCAAGCCCAGTTAGAAAACCATTTCATAACCCAATCATGCGGGAAGAAGGTCAAGGCCACTGTGTTTACGTATTTAGTGCTTAAAATGTGAGACAGGCAGGATCATGGTACCCAGAGATGTCCACCTCCTAATTCCTGGAACTTGGAAATATGTCACCATACAAAAGGGACTGTAGGGGTGGTGAAGTCAGGGAGCTGGAGATGGAGAGGTTATCCTGGATGGTCTGGGTGGGCTCAAGTCATCGCTCAGGTCTTTACATGAGGGAGGCCAGAGGTCAGAGCCAGAGAGGTGATGTGACAATGAAGGCAGGGAGGGTGGGTGCAGTGGCTCATGCTTGTCATCCCAGGACTCTGGAAGGCCGAGGTGGGCAGATCACTTGAGGCCAGGAGTCCGAGACCAGCCTGGCCAATATGGTGAAACTCTATTTTACTAAAAATGCAAAAACTAGTCAAGTGTGGTGGTGCACTCCTATACTCCCACCTACTTGGGAGGCTGGAGTGGGAGAATCACTTGAGCCCTGGAGGCAGAGGCTGCAGTGAGCTGAGACTGTGGCACAGCAGTCCAGCCTGGGTGAGTGAGTGAGACCCTGTCTCAAAAAAAAAAGAAGAAAGAAAAAGAAGGAAAGAAAGGGAAAGGAAGGGAAGGGAACAAGGGAGGGAGAGAGAAAGAAAGAGAGAGGGAGAAAGAGAAAGAAAGAAAGAGTGAATGCAGAGAGGTTTGAAGAGGCTGCACTCCTGCCTGAAGAGAGAGGAAGGGACCAGGAGTCGAAGAGCTCTCAGGCTCGGAAAAGGCAAGAAAGCAGAGCCCACTTCCAGCCTCCAAAAGGGGCGAGCCTGCCGGGGCCTAAGCCGTGGCTCCACAAGACTCAGCCAGGATTCTGACATACAGAACATGAGAGAATGCACTCCTTCTCAATGCACATTCCTAGGCCTTACCCACAGAATTTCTGATTCAATGGTTCTAGGCTGAGAATGTGAATTTTTAACAAGTGCCGCATGTTACTCTCACGAGGTACCAAGAATGATACATTAAGAAAACATGACTGATAGTAAGCACCAGAAATATGAAGAAAGACCTGGTACTACTAACTCTACACAGACAGAAATGCAGGTTCCGGAGATGGATGAGGCTCTGATGATGAAGGAGCACCTGAGCCAGGATGGGTCTCATGTTTCCAGCCAGAGAGGAAGGGGGAGGCTGAGGGGCTGCACGGGGGAGAGGCCTGCAGAGGGGAGTCTCTTCTCGGGTGTCCTGGATCTGCGGCGTGGCTGACCAGGTGCCCTCATGCAGGGGGTATCGGAAACTGTGGGCTCAGAGCTAAGCTGCCAGCGGGTTACTGAAGATAGAGAGTAAGAGTTCCCTGCGCAAGTCTGATAGTCCAGGGGAAGACGTTAGATCGGTCATTAGAGTTACGAGGACAGAGGGGCGGGGCAGGGATCTGCCCGCAGGGAACCGCAGACCAGGAGGAGAGCCGAGGGCTGGCCAACAAGCAGCAGCGGAGAAGAATCGGGGCGTGCGGGCCCCCAGGGCACCAGGCATTGCAGAAGGGTGCTGCCCACAGCACTGGACGCAGCTAAGGATTCTGGGAAGTTGCAAGGAGAAAAAGGCCATGAAGCAGGGAACCTGGTCATACATCTATCTCTACAGGACTTAGTTTCTTCATCTGCAAAATGAGAGATTTCAATTAATTTCTGAGGCCCCATTTAGTTCTAAAAAGCTGTGATTCTATGATTTAATAAAAAGATCACTTGTGGTTAAGGATGACCACTGAGAAAAAGCACTGAAAAAAATATGAGTAATTGTGCCTTATAATCTAATCCCCTTAATAAGAACAATTTCATAAATCAGATCATAACATTCTCCAGATGTACTGGAGAATATCTAGTTTACTGTAGCCAAGATGTTGTACTCTAGGGCACAATTTAAAATGCTCCCTTGACTCCCACACCCCACGGAAGGTCTGAGGTGGAGAGGCCCTGCTGGCCCTGCATGAGGTCCTCTATGAGCACCAGATCCTCTTCTCCTCTTCTGCCCTCTGCCATAGTGGAGCTCTCTATTGTGGGAGTTGGGCATATTAGGGGCAAGCCCATCTCCCCCAGAAGTTACCTCTCTGCCTTCTGAGTATCAAGTCAGAGTCTTCTTCTCCCTAAGATTCAAAACTGTGGGGACTTACATAGTTTTTATATGATTATAGATACATAAAAAGGAATATTTGATTGATAAAATCTCATTGTCTTTAAAAATTGTCCTGACCTCCAAGCCCTAGGGCTCCTCTCAACCCCTGTGGGAACCCACCACTGAACACAAGGGCCTAACTCATCCAGCATCACAGCTTGGGGAAGAAACGCCACCCACGAGCGGGAGAAACAAACATGAGGGGCTGTCCCTAAAATGCAGGATCCAAGGGCCTCAAGCTGGAGGGAAATCAGGCCGCACCTCACGGAGTCCAGGGGCACAGAAAGTCAGTTTCAATTAGAATTTAAAATACCCACTTCATGCCACAACTCTCAGGCCACTGGCAAGGTGACGGGACCACACTTTGTACAGGATACAAACACATTCCCAATGGGTGGAAAAAACGAGCCCATAGCCCGTCTACACCGAGGAGCTGCACCTGTGCCCTGTGCAGCTGGATGCAATTTTCTATCGTCAGAGAATCCACTTTAAGTTGTTCCTCAGCAAATTCTACCAAAGTACTGTTTTCTTTCCTCAGTTCCTGGCCTAGCAAGTCTAGAAAGAAAACACAAGTATATAAAATGTTGTTGGTTGACTTTATATTTAATTATTTAAAAGCAAACAGAGGAAATTAAAATCAGGCCGGGCGTGGTGGCTCATGACTGTAATCCCAGCACTTCGGGAGGCCGAAGCAGGCTGATCATGACGTTAGGAGTTCAAGACCAGCCTGACCAACATGGTGAAACCCTGTCTCTACTAAAAGTACAAAAATTAGCCAGGTGTGGTGGCGCACACCCACAATCCCAGCTACCCAGGAAGCCGAGGCAGGAGAATCGCTTGAACCCAGGAGGCAGAGGTTGCAGTGAGCCGAGATCACCACTGCGCTCCAGCCTGAGAGACAGAGCAAGACTCCATCTCAAAAAAAAAAAAAAAGCTAAAAAAAATCAATTAATTTAATTAAAATCAAACACATGCAAAAAATTCTTCTGGAGCCTTGCACACAATTCCAGTTCTTGAAATCATTCATAAAGCAAAGCTAATGAAATAAAGATGTGGCTAAAAGGATATGCACAGTCCTGTGCTTATGGTACTAAATTTTTAATGTTCTAAATATTTCAAATAACAATAATATAAGTTATTTAAATTGACAGGTTAAATGAAGGGGAAAAAGTCACAATGCAAATTACGTGTGCAGCCGCAGCCAATTTGCTTGTTTATATAACATACAAGAAGGAAATTTACCAAAATCTTAGCAAGAAGCTATCTCTAGATAGCGGCATTACAAATTACTTTTTCTATGTCACTTTACAGCTTCCTATATTTTCTATAACAAAATACATGACCTTGATAACAAGAAAATAATTATAAATTTTAAAATTAAGTTATAGAATTTGTCTTTAAACATGAGAAAGAGCTGCTGTGGTGGAATCCGCAGCCCATGAGATTGACAGCACAGATTCATATGCTGCCTTGCCATGGGGTGAACTACGTCACTGGGGAGCACCTCTCTGGGAAAGGGAAGCTGTGAGTTATTTGCAATGTCAGACATCACTGTCATGTTAGTCCATCCTCACATTGCTATAAGGAGCTGCCTGAAACTGGGTAATTTATAAAAAAGAGAGGTTTAATTGGCTCACAGTTCTGCAGGCTCTACAGGAAGCATGGCAGCAGGGAGGCCTCAGGAAACTTACAATCAGAGTGGAAAGTGAAGGGGAGGCAGCTACATCTTACATGGCCAGAGCAGGAGGAAGAGGGAGAAGGGGGAGGTGCTACACAGTTTTAAACAATTAGATCTCGTGAGAACTCACTCACTCTCAAGAGAACAGCACCAAAGGGGAAATCTGCCCCCGTGACCCAATCAACTCCCACCAGGCTCTGCCTCCAACACTGGGGATTACAATTCGACATGAGATTTGGTGGGAACACAAATCCAAACCATATTGTCGCTAACCCCTGCTCACCTGTCCTCCAGATTCTGAGCTCCTGAATAATTCCTCCTTCTACCGGAGAGGGTGGCTGTGGTCCTGATTTGGTTTCCTCCTCCCTTTGCTGGTGGAAGCTGGATTTTGATGAGAAACCTCTCCTGACACGCTAAGATCTACTCATAGCAAATGTAAAGTCCTAGAGGTTCATGACCCTGATGACTGCCTTTCCTGACCTTGCACTGTTTCTGGTGAGTTCAGTTCAATACAAAGTGAAAAAAGCTTGATGATGGCCTCTGGCTGACTGCTGGAACCCGCCGCGCACAGGGATTCATCACTGAGTGACAGCAGTGACACTTCCCTCCTCACACGTGACCGCAGGCCACTCAGCGAGGTGCCCCATCTCCAGGTTGACAGTTCCTGGCTGACGGGGATCTGCCACCGAGAAGGACATCTGTAAATCTGTCTTGTGCAGAATAAATTCTTTGAAACAGAAGCACAAAGTACGTGGAGGTGCATTTGTCATATTCCACATTCTCAACTTTTTTCTTCTCTTCCATGATGCTCCTATTTCTGCATCATGATGAGAGTGTTTTAATTTTTATAACCAGAGTACACTTTAGCATCTCATTTTAAATGATGGTGTTGCATACTTTTACTTCTTCTTCCAAAAAACAATTACAGAAATTTCTTCAAGTTCTAAGAAAAATCCTGTGCCTTTCCTTTCCCCAGCATGTTCCCTCTACCCATAGGAGTCCTTCAAATACTGCCAAAGACATTCCCTCTTGAGAAGGACTCAGCCGGCCAACTGTTCCCGGTGCTCCTGCCTCCACGCTCACTGATGTGGGTCCCCGCAGAGTGTGGCTCCGTGGGCAGAGGGCCCCTGCTTCACACTTTGCTGCACCCCCAGGGCCAGAGGGGTGCTTGCATGGAAGAGCTACTCAATACGTTTAGTTGAATGAGCAAGGAAGTGAATGAACAAAATATTGTTTAAAGTATCCCTTTCACACCAAAAATATAATGCAATTTTCTGATGTCTTAAATCAAATTCTCCAGTAGCAATTAACATAAGAAGAACTCACCTTTTTGTTCACTGAGGATGTGCTATCACTTTTACTTCTCTTTATAGCTTCCTGTTGAGTGTCCACTTTGGAAGATCTACATAGGGGTTTTCCATCATTTTAAGCTGAAAACTCTATGTTTATATTAATTCTGTCAAAATAAAACTGAAAAAAAAATAAAAGCTGTTTTTACTAACAAGGACATTTGCACACTTCATGTTTAGACAGTGTTGGAGTCCCAATACAATCATTCAACTTTCATTAAAATTTTATTGTATAGGATTAAAATTTTTCTATAACAATATAATTATGTTCAAAATGATTTCTTATACATGAAATGCTGATTTCATTAGTAACTCATTTCTTTGACTATATTCACATTGTGGAAATACTCTGAGGCTGCTAAAATTATTTTATTGCAAACTATAACTGTAACTGTCCCATAGGTTCCTCCTGCTCACTGCACAAAGACCATGACATGGCAGTAAAAACAGAGTTTGATTAACACGAGGTCCCTGACACCATGTGACAGACAGAGTTATTACTCAAATTAATCTCACGGAAAGCTCAGAGGTTTTTTTCAAAGGTAATTTGGTGGGAAGGGGTAAGGATAGCTAAACATGGGGGTTTGCTGCTGATTGTCGGGTGCAGTCATAGGGCTGTGGGAAAGGGTCCTCTCATGCACTGAGTCACCTCTGGGTGGGACCACAGGAGCTGTTGCCAGGTCCAGGCTCTGATCCAGGTGGGTCCAGGTGGAGGCATCTGTGTCAGATGGGCAGAAAAACCTGAAATCATATCTCAAAAGGACAATCTCAGGTTCTACAACAGTGATGTTATCTGCAGGAGTGATTGGGGAAGTCACATGTCTAGTGACCTCCAGAATCATTCATGTCTGTACCTTAGCAGAATTCAGGCTCCTCCTCTCCCCTAGCCTGGTGGTCTCTCATTAGCTTTACAAAGGTGGTTGAGCTTTGGGGAAGGGCAATAATCATTTCAACTATAAACTAAATGTCTCCCAAAACTGGCCCAGACTAAGCTCAGGAATAATTAAGGCAGCACGAAAGCTAAAAGCCAGAAGGGGGGCTGGCCAGATCAAGATCTCCCCCAGCCATGGTTTTCTCACTGATGTGATTTTTGCCAAGATGTTTCCATACGCTCAAGCATGGGCTCAGGACTGTCACAGGACCCGTGACTTCTAACCTCCAAGATTGTATCTTGCCTCTGACCACTCCCAGCTTCTTTTTCTACAGTGATTCCAGTTTTCGTGGAAATGACCATAGCTCCTTTCTCCTGAAGCTCAATTTCCCTGTGGCTAGAGGTGAAAACAAGAAAAGAGAAAGGAGGGGTTAGCAAGACCTGGACCTGGGAGGGAAGCCAGGGTTAGGAAAACCCGGTGTTCCTGCTGGAAAAGGAAACGGTGGCATTAAACAGGCTGATGATCCTTTGGATATAAGAGCAAGAAAAGAAAATGAAATGCAACAAACTTGTGAGAGTCGACAAGAGAGTCACTGACCATGGTTGAAAAAAATGGGCAGTCCTTCCAGCTCACTCTAAGTATCTCACAACCGGGTGTTAGTCCAAACTGCACCATTTTGTAAGCTCCCCGCTATTTTGCAGACCTTGGTTAAAATGAAACATCTCACAGGGATTTGGGCCATGAGAAGCATCCTGCCTAACCACTTGACCACAAGGTGGAAAAAGCCCCGCTGAAGAAACAGCATGCTTCTTCTTATATTCTTCCGGGAGAAAGTGCAAGGAGCACCACATTCAGCCCGAACAAGGCACAGAACTGCCTCATCACAGGAGCATCTGATCAATGTCCTGCCAGGCAGTAACTCATACTGCCCATACCTCTCCCGCCCATACCTATAAATTGCCCCATCCTGTAAGCAGGGGTGGTCCCCGGCCTCAGGTGGTCCCCCGCTTCTGTAGGTTTTATGCTGGACATAAAGCCGGCGTTGGCTGGCAAGCCACCCTCTTTCTGTGTGTGTGTCTTCCTTTAACCCTCACCTTTCTGTTAAAACTTAATGCTGGCACATGCAGTGGGCAGTCCCCTCTGCCCAGCTGGACTTTCCCTGCCCAGAGCCTCCCCCATCCCTCAGCCCCTTAGCTGACTTCTCTTTGTTCTCCTCGCTCCCTGACACTACTCCCACCCACCCCCACTGCAGATGCACCTTCTAGCTAATTGTATCACACTGATCTCTACATTGGTCTTCCACACCAGAACATAAGCCCCTTACAGTCAGAATGTACTATTGTCAGAGGTGTTTAACCAATGCGATTCCATCTTGAATAGGGGCTGGGGAAAATAAGGCTGAGACCTACTGGACTGCATTCTGAGACAGACGTTGTTATCACAGGATGGGATAGGAGGTCCGCACAAGGTACGGGCCATAAAGACCTTGCTAATGAATGTGGCGAAGACGCTGGCTGAAACCTACCAAAACCAAAATGGCGACAGGTGACCTCTGCTCATCCCCCCTGTTCATTCTAATGCATTAGCGTGCTGAAAGACACTCCCACCAGCGCAAAGACAGTTTACAAATGCCACGGAAACATCAGAAAGTTACCCCATATGATCTAAAAAGCGGAGGAACCCTCAGTTCCAGGAATTGCCCTCCCCTTTTTCAGAAAAATAATGAACAATCCACCCTTTGTTTAGCATATAATCAAGAAACAACCATAAAACTAGCCACCTAGCAGCCCCTGGAGATGCTATGCCTATGAAATAGCCATTCTTTACCCCTTCACTTTCTTAATAAACTTGCTTTCACTTTACTCTGTGAATTCATCCCGAATTCTTTTCTGCATGAGGTCCAAGAGCCCTTTCTTGGGGTCTGGATCAGGACCCTATCTGGTAACACTACAAGCATTATAAGAATTTGTAGTCTCAGTATAAAATGAGTCACGCATGTGTTCTAAATTTGTTGAATAAATAAGAAAAGAACTTAACTTTGTCCAAAAGGCAAAGCTAAAGAGCTCTGATCTTGGCCCTCAGTAGGCAGGAGGTCATCTCCCAGGCTTGGGAGAGGTTTTTGTTTGCCTGGGGACCCTCAGCCAGACAGACAGTAATAATGTGGTTTAGGGTGGGGGCTTTGGTCCTGCAGCTTTGGCTCAGCCTCCAGAGCAGCTGGAGACTAAGGACAGCCTCACAGGTGGCCAGTCATGCCTGGGTGAGGAACCCCAATAAAGACTCTGGACAGGGAGACCCAGGTGAGCTGCCTGGGGTGGCAGTGGTCTAGGCACCACCATCCATCATACTGAAAAAGTAACGCTGTCCTGACTCACGGCAAAGGGCAATAGGAGCCCCACGCTTACAATTTTCCTGGGCTCTGTTCCATGCACCTCTCCCCTTGGCTGATTTTAACCTGTATCTTTTCAGTGTAAAAAAATATAGCTATGAAAGTAACCGTTTTCTGTGAGTTCTGTGAGTCCTTCTAGAGAATTCTCAAATCTGAAAGTGGTCTTGGGGACTCCCAAACTTTAAGTTGGTGTCCGACAGAAGGTGGTGGTGTGCAAACTGTGCTGGCTCCCTAGACATCAGAGTGGGCTAACCTCCCAATAAGTAGCAGGAGAATCTAAGTCTGAATATTCATTCAGTCTTTAGAAATAACCATCTTTCTGACTATTGTAAGATATAACAGATAAATTGGAAAGGAAAAATGCAGAGAATGAAATTTATGTAGCTGAGCCTGGTGGCACATGCCTATAGTCTAAACTACTCAGGAGGCTGAGGCAGGAGGCTCCCTTGAGCCCGGGAGTGAAGTGCAATCATGCCACTGCACTCTAGCCTGGGCAATAGAACAAGACCCTGTCTCAAAAAAAAAAACCTTAAATGTATATGTGGGTTTAATAATTCAGTTTTCATTTAAAGTTAGGTACACATGTGTAAATAAAATATACACCATAAAAATGGAAATGAACAGAGAAATTTCCTATACAAGTAGAGTATTGAAGAAATAGTAGTGATGACTGAAAATAGAGTCTCTAGGGGTGATACGATTTAATAAATCAAGATTCCTCAGGGAGTAGCTCAAATACTGTAACTTTAAAAGAGATGGACTGAAAATCAATTCAGTGCCTTTCAGAAGAAAAGAAGATAAATTAAAGCACTTTAAAAGGGGGCAGAAGTTTTTTTAAGGGAAATTATGTAATTATTAATGTTTAAACACAAGTTGAGCTAAAATATTTATGATTTAGGAAGTTATTGGTATAAACTAAAATCTGATATTAAGAGGTCGTTTTTACAGTTTTTAGTGCATTGCAAGGAAGACAGTTCAATCCATTTCTTTCCTGCATTTATGAAACTTTAAATCTCTAAAGAGTTGAATTTGCTGCCAGGTTTTCTGAGGGTCATTGTGTGCCTGACAACGTTCATCCAAATGAGACGAACTACACTGCTCACAGGTGAGTGTTGTGCCCACTCCTCTTGTCCCCAGGGAACCATGTCGTAAGGAGCATGCAACTGGAGACCCTCCTTCATAGGAGGTGTCATTGTGCAGAGACTAGCTGGGACATTTCCACAATTCCAGATGTTCGGAGCTCTCTCCAAATTCGCCTCCTTAGGAAGCAAAAAGGCATGCAAACTTGTGTGACAGAACTGGGTGATCTGTGAGCTGGTAGCCCAGTTTTTAAAAATACTGGAATAATGAAAGCAAGAAGAATGCAAGTCAAATTACCTTGATATCATACAAATTCACAGCCCTGTGGGACCTGAAAAGGAGCAGAGCCTGACCCATTAGGCACAGGACTACAGGGAAGCTGTGGACCCAGTTCTGGTTGAAATCTGGGCTGAGAGAATTCTGGTCCCACCACTTGCGTGCCTGTGACCTTGAGCAAACTATCTAGCCTTACCATGCCTCCATTTATTTATTCATAAAAGAGAGCTTAACATTGTACCTACTTCATCTCACTATTGTGCAGTTCACCGGAATAACTTAGGCCAGCACTAACAATGACATTATATAAAGCAGTATACTTTACTAATAATAATGATTACAATCTTAAAGCCTTAAACTTGGATTTTATAATTGAAGGCATCAAAACCCATAGAACTCATATTTACTACAAAAGTGTTCTATTGTATTAGAAGATGAAGAATAATTTTTCTAAGCCTAGGCATCAGAGAGGCATTAATAAATACCCTAGTAAGTGCATAAACTCTCACAATGTCCAGACATGGTGCTGAGTGCTTTGCCCATCATAGCACCTTGATTACTCACGAGAACTGCACAAAACGGTGTTACCATCTTCACCTCTCAGGTGAACAGCCTGGAGTACAGAGAAGTTAATTTGTTTTTCCAAAACCACACTGCTAATAAATGGAGAAATAAAAATGATAACTAAAGTCTACTTGACTCCAAAATTCAAACCAGGCTGAATGGAACCAAGATAAATTACAGTCAACAGTGGGAGGGGACCAACATAAATTAGGGTCAATGTGGGTAAGGCTCAGGATGAAGCAGGGTCACCAGCTGGTAAGGATCAAGAGGAAGCAGGGTCAAGAGTGGTTAGGACCGAGATCAATTAGGACTTTCAGTGGGTGAGAACCAAGATGTATTAAGGTCAAAAGTGGGTGAAGATCAAGATGAAGTAAGGTCAACATGGGGTAAGGACCAAGGTGAATTAGGTCAATAGTGGGTGAGAACCAAATATAATAGGGTCATCGGTGGGTAAGGATTGAGATGTATTAGGGTCGACAGAGGGTAACGATGTCTGCATACATTTATTCATCCCACAAATGCTGGTTGATAATGCTGTGTGTCAGGCATTGTCTGTCAATAGCAACACATGGATATGTGGAGTATATCCCTGGCTCATGAACTAAACTGTCTAGTGGAGTCCGTGCATCTTGACAAGCCATTGATCCCATGCTTCCAGGGCTCACCCCAGGCCCTGCTGGTCCAGATCCCAACATAGGCGGTGTGCTAGATAGGAAAGACTCCCGCTGAGAAAACAAAATAAATGTGTATTTAACAAAATGCAAGCACAAGTGAAACTGTCGGCTATGGAATGAGCAGTTGCCTCAAATCTCCTTTCAAGTAAATGTGGGGACCACATCTGACCAGTTTGTAGAATCAAATCCCATGCAGATGAATCCCAGCAAGTGTCCTTTATGTATGAAAAGGAAGAAGAAAACTTCCCCATGAAACATATTCAGAGAACAATCATCATATCTTAACTATATGCAAACATAGGAGTCCTTGCATAACTGAATGTTTCACGTTCCTTCTTCCGTGACTGTGGATGCAAAGCCCTGGTCCCCAGACGTTGTAGGGCACCATCCCTCAGCTTTGCAGCCCGGTGATGTGAAGCGAAACACCATTTCCCTTTTTCATGACAGAAGAAAACAGAACACAATTGCAAGGGGCTTTTCCCTCCTCTGCTCATCCTCTTTCCCCAGACAAATTTTGATTTGCTATGAATTCTATTCGGCTGCTGGCTGAGGAACTCTTCTCGTTGGGGAAATACCGACCTCATCTCCTCGTGGCAGGAAAAGGCCTTTTTCATTTCGTAAGAAGGCGCACAGTTTCTCCTGCATCTGCTGCAGCTGTGCCTGCAGCCCAGCACAGCCGGGCAATGCTACTCCCAAACTGCTCAGCCCCCAGCGCTGTGGTGGCCACGGCTGTGGGTGTCCTGCTGGCACTGGAGTGTGGGCTGGGCCTGCTGGGCAACGCAGTGGCACTGTGGACCTTCCTGTTCCGGATCAAGGTGTGGAAGCCCTACGCTGTCTACCTGCTCAACCTGGCCCTGGCCGACCTGCTGCTGGCCGGGGCCCTCCCGTTCCTGGCTGCCTTCTACCTGAGCCTCCAGGCTTGGCATCTGGATGACCAGGGCTGCCAGGTCCTGCGCTTCCTGCTGGACCTTAGCCGTGGCGTCGGGGTGGCCTTCCTGGCCGCCGTAGCCGTGGACCGGTACCTCCGTGTGGTCCATCCTCGGCTCAAACCTGCTGCCTCCTCGGGCGGCCCTGGGAGTCTCTGGCCTCATCTGGCTCCTGATGGTCGCCCTCACCTACCCAGGCTTGCTCCTCTCCAAGGCTGCCCAGAATTCCACCCGGTGCCTCAGTTTCTATCCCAGGGCAAACTGGGCAGACAGCTCCTTCAGCGAAATCTGGCAGGAAGCGCTCTTCTTCCTTCAGTTTGTCCTCCCCTTTGGCCTCATCTCTTTCTGCAATGCAGGCATCATCAGGGCTCTCCAGAAAAGACTCCGGGAGCCGGAGAAACAGCCCAAATTTCAGCGGACCGAGGCACTGGTCACCGTGGTGGTGGTGTTGTTTGCTCTGTGCTTTCTGCCCTGCTTCCTGGCCAGAGTCCTGATGCACACCTTCCAGAACCTGGGGAGCTTCCAGGCCCTGTGCGCGGTGGCGCACACCTGGGATGTCATGGGCAACCTCACCTACCTGCAGAGCGCGCTTAACCCCGTGGTCTACTGCTTCTCCAGCCCCACCTTCAGGCGTTCCTATCGGAGGGTCTTCCACACCCTCCGAGGCCGAGGGAAGGCCACAGAGCCTCCGGGCTTCGACCTCAGGGACTCCTATTCCTGACAATAGCAGGCTCCCTCAACCACCGTCTTTGTAAGAACTACCTGCGACCTGAATAATAATTACTGCTATTTTGGGATCCTGGAAGAAGAGGAAATCTTGAGACTGCAATGCAAGGATCAGAGCTTCAACTTGGGCACAGGTGCTGCAGGTGTGGTCTTGGTGGTCTGTGATGTTACCTTGAAGAGCGGTGAATCAAAATGAACCGGCCACAGCCTCCTCCTCCCCCGCCATGACGCAGACTTAGTTGCTGAACTGAAAAGTCGGCAGCTGCTGCATCTCCACACTTGAAGAAATGTAATTTGCTAAATCAGTGAAGGAAGAGAAGAAGTCCGGGTGCTGGCATCTTTCCAGCTCCACTCGATCTCAGCAAGTCGTTTTCATTTACTATGCTTCAGTTTTAAATGCAAGAAAACTGTGTTTTCTTCTCACCTGCTGTGCAGACAGGGGATGGTTGACATCAGAAAGTGCCCTGGTTCTAAACAGAGGCTCTGCTGTTATATAAGGTACTGTCATATATGCTGGGTTTTATTTGGAACATAACATTTTTGTTTTCATAAAATTTTGCTTCATTTTTCTAGATTATACCGTATGTTAAGGAAAGTCCAGAGTTCCCTAGTTTGCTGTAAGAAACGCTTTCCTGCTACATTTCTGAAATTTGCTTCTAGAACAGTTTTTTAAGTTTGAATGTCTAAAAGGCTTTTGAAATTTACATTGCTTCCCCGGATGTGAGAAAAAGGTCACAGAACATTATACCTCCTGGGAAAAATGCACAATGTAAGCTGTCACATGGCCCTGGCAAAACTGGTGAACAGGGCGCACAGGTGTCCAAGGCCACCACTGAAGGCGGGCAGGCGTCCAGTCCCAGCCCCTGGATGCTGTTGCAATGGCTGCATCTTTTCTTCTCATTCCTCGTAAACTGTATTCCAAAACCGAGTCTCGTGATGATGATAAAAGATTTCCAAAGTCACTTTCCTTGTCGCCTTATCTCTCTCTGCTCGAACCTAGAAGTTTGCTTAGGGCCAAAAAGCAGTCACCACCGTGGCCAGAGGAGGTGGAAGGCCTGCCTTGCCGTGACCTGGGCCTCACGCAGTCGCCCTTGAGCCTCCCTGGAGCTGCACACATGTTATTCCTGTGCAGACACCACTGCTTTTCCCACGGGGGTAGTCCCAGGCTTTCTGTCATATTCCAGGTCAAAACCGACTGCTCTAGGCAGTAGAAAAAGGCAAATCTCCCATCTTCAGAGCTGCTGACCTGCCAGCGGGGTTCCTAATCAGATGCAAATTTGAAATGTGGGAGTGGGTTCCGCCTGTTCTGCTAAGGAAGGACGTAAAAATCTGCCTAACAGAAGGAGTGTAATTTGGAATTCTACTAGCATTACTTCGCTACTGTCTCAGGTTTTATTTCCTCCAAAGTGAATGAAATTTCAAAGGGCTAAGAAGGGAACAGTGGCCAGACAGCCGTGAGGTGTCTGAATAAAGTTCTCCAATGTAGACACTGTTTTCTTCCCTTGAAACAGAAATGCCTTCATTTTTCTTCCCCTGATCTTAATGCATATTTAATTTTAAATGCTGCTTTGAAAAACCTAACATTTAACAGAATCATTTTCATATCATAATAAATTCCCAATAAGCATTCTTTGCATGATTACACAATAGTCCTCACCATGGATATTTCTGAACTGTTTTTCTGCTGTTGGATGTTGAGATCCGTAACTCTCTGCGCAGGTGGAATCCACGCACTGAAGTGGCATGCTCACCTGAAGATCACCTGTAGCAATAGACTCCCCAGCCAGCCCTTCCACTCACAAGGAAGGCCCCGCAGGCCAGCACTGTGCACGGGGCAGTCACGGGGCTACCGACACTCCCGAACCCCGTGATCTGTGGCTTTTTCCCTGGGGTGCCCTCTTTTCTCCAGGATGCCACAGCTTCCTTTACGCTCTGCCTTCCCTGAGCACATTTTTAGCCTGGGCAAAATCCCCATCTCTGGGTGGTCTCAGCTCCACACTGCTGTCTCTCGAGTTCTGACGTCGCCTGGGCAGAGCTGGCAGCCCTCCACTCTGCTCACAGGCGTGCCTGATGCACCACTGCAGGCCTGGGGGTCCAGAGCTTTTAGGAGGCCCTAATGCCTCTGCCAGCCCTGTGTGTTCTGACTCAGTTGCCTGGGGAGGAGCCTGGGCACTGCTAGGCCTGAGGTCCCCTCGTTAATTCCATCAATGCACAGTCAGGTCTGAGCCGTGCCTGGTGAGTGGCTCAGGGCCCAGGCAACAGCATCCTGCCCCATGACTTCTTAGCTCAGTGACCCGGGATAAATCACTGCACTGCGCTCAACTTGCCCCTTCTGTAAAATGGGGAGAGTAAAACCTACCTCGTGGGATTAAGTAAAATAACACCAAGAATTTAGCACATAGCCTAGTATGTCATAAGCATTCAGCAAATACTAATTTGCTGTTTTTAAGTGATTATACAATTCTTTTTTCATTGCTCACTTCCTGCCTGTGGGAACACAGTTTTTCCCTCTGTATTCTCAACACAGAACCTGGCGTGGGAAGGGTGTTTCGTGAACTGCAGTTTGAAAAGTTCTGTTAAATCAATGGTTGATGATCATTCTTCCTGTGTAGTAGATCCTTTTTGGATATTTATGGCCATTCTGTGTGCCTCGTTTTGCTTCTCACGTCTGTGAAGCGGAACTTCTATTGTCCCTCGGGACGCTGAGCATCACACAAGCACCACCACCACCACCACCCACCCCCCCGCCGCCCCGGCCCCACCGGGGATATTTCTCACGCGGTCAGCCCCATCCCATCAAAGGAGCAAAGGAGCATCCACAGCACCGCACACAGATGGGGGTTCTTCTTCGAGGAGATGAGATAACAAGGATCTGTTCTTCCCCAGGTTATTGTCTCTGAATAAAGAATGACTCAGAAGGAAACTGTGAACAGATAGTGAATGGCAAGCCTCAGAACCACAACTGCTTTGCTGCCACTAGCAAGTTCCAGTTTCTTTTCTCGTGTGACTCACTTGTGATGAGTCGGGGCAGCATCAAGTCTGACAGTCGTGAGAACCAGCACCGTTAGAATTCTGGCCGATCCAGGGAGGATACCCAGGAGCTTCATTTTCCACTGGGGTGATGAATTCTTCTCCACACGGAGACAATGCTCTCAGCTGTAAAACTCTGTTATTTGTTTCTCTTTCTAAAATCTACTGGGCTACAGCTAGAGAAAGCTTGTCCTCTGTCTTCTCATAATCATTTCTGCCAGTAGTAAAATCAACACTTTTGGTTTATTTAAAGGTCAGGACCATAAATGGACTCTGCATGTGCCTGTGGGCATGGCTGGGGAGTGTGAAATGCGTTTTGTGACTCTCAGGGGCTTCCAGAACATTCCACTAAGTGCTTATGAAATCCTCAAATAAGAGTCATCCTCACAATGTCTCTCTCTTGTGTGGTAAAAGACACATAGAGTTTATCATTCTGATCATGTTTAAGTGGCATTAAGTACATTCGAGCTGCTGTGAGCCACCACCACTAGCCACCTCCAGAACCCTCCTCGCTGGCAAAACAGAAGCCCTGCCCCTTTAGACAGGAACCCCCACTTCCCTTTCCCCGGCCTCTGTCAGCGACCACTCTACGCTATCTCGCTGTGGATTGGACCACTCTATGTACCTCATATGATTGGAAACCTGTAGAATTTGTCCTTTCATGGCTAGATTATTCTGCTTAGCATAATATCCTCAAGGTTCGCCCATGTGACAGCATGCGTTGAATTTCCTTTTTGTTGAAGGATGAACAATATACCATTGTTTGCATACACCACATATTGCTGATCCACTCATCCGAGGGTTGCATTCACCTTTTGACTGTTGTAAACAGTGCTGTTGTGAACATAGGTGTACAAATATCTCTTGGAGACCCACTTCGGTTCTGTTGTATGTATATCCAGAAGTGAAACTTCGGAATCATATGACAACCCAATGTTTGATGTTTTGAGGAACAGCCATGGTGTTTTCCACAGCAGCTGCCCCACCTTGCATTCCCACCAATGGCGCACGAGAGCTCCAGTGTCTTTACACCCTCACCAACACTTGTTCTTTCCCAGTTGGCTGTTTGCTTTTATAACAGCCATCCTAACGGATGTGAGGTAGAGAAATGCTTCTTTGGAAATCAGGGAGTGCTTAGAATCTTCAGAAACTAAGAAGGAATCTCTGTAGCTGGACCCTGGACACTACGACCAGCCGACAATAAGTGTATGATGTGGTCACAGCACACTCCAGCCCAGGAGATCACAGGCCATTTACACACAGCAGTCAGTGTAAGATGTGGACACAGCACACTCCAGTCCAGGAGATCACAGGCCATTTACACACAACA
>NW_022437022.1:17169-47241 GCF_009761245.1 Sapajus apella
CACAGCACACTCCAGTCCAGGAGATCACAGGCCATTTACACACAACAATCAGTGTATGATGTGGTCACAGCACACCCCAGTCCAGGAGATCGCATTCCATTTGCATTTCTAAGTCTTCTTTGTCACTGAAATCGCAGGTTAGAGGACAAGTGTGTCAGGAATTCTGTCCGCATGACCATGACCTGCGGCACAGTCCTCGTGACAACTCCGTGTCCCACTGGATCACCTCCTCTCATGCCCCTGAGCTCTGCAATTAGAACGGCGGCCTGGACCTCCAGTTCTATCACACAGCTAAAGAGCAGCAGAGATGAGACTCACACTAGGGGCCTACAGGCTTCGAGGCTGGGGAACGCAGCTGCCCCTCGTCTCATACTCCACGTGTTGGTTTGCGGTCTCCCGCACTGAAAGCTGGTAGGCTGTCAGTTTGAGTCTCATCGCTGCTGCTCTTTAGCTGCATGGCCTTGGGCACGTCACCACATGGTGTCTACGTTTTTATCAGAAAAAATGAGGATAGTGACACCTTCTTCAAGGGACTGTGGAGGTGGCTGGATGAGCACACGGAAGTACCACTCAAAACCAGCCGGGGGTTCAGCAGCCTGCAGCCCAGGCTCTGCCCCACATGCAGAGGAGGGATGGATGTTTCCCTCAGTGTAACTTAGAAGCCCACATTCTCCTCTCCACAAATGGCGCAAGACCCTTAAAAGGTATTGTGGGTTGTGAAAACAAAAGGACAGTGAGGACAGAAGAGCAAACCATCTTCTCTTTTGTCTTCCTTGGGTGGGGTCCTACCTCCTCCCTTCCCCCCAGCGTCACAGCAGTGCTGCCCTTACACAGAGCCCAGCCCCCTTGTTTTCTTCTTTCTCTGCAGTTAATGCTCCCTTGCTCCTTCTCTCTCCAACATTTCAAAGCCCAGTTCAGTTAATGCCCTTCCTTTACCGGAACGTGGCAGGTCCTCCTTCATGGTCCCGGCTGTTTTATCTCCGCTTCCTCATAATCAGCCTGCTATGGTTCAAATGGCCCCTTCTAAACTCAAGGTGAAATTTAATTGTCAATCTAACAGTGCAGGAGGTGAAGCCTTTAAGAAGTGTTTAGGTCATGGGGCCCACTCACATGAATGAATGGGTTAGTTATAGCAAGAGTGGGTTCTTGTAAACCGAGCCTGGCCCCTTGTGCTTTCTCTTTCACACACAATTGCTCGCCCTTCTGCTCTTCCGACCTGGGATAGTATAGGAAGAAGGCCCTCATCAGATACAGCTGCTGACCTTGGACTTCCCAGCCTTCAGAACCATGAGCTAAATCAACCACTATTCTTTATGAACCACCCCGTCTGTGGTATTCAGTTACAGAAAGAAAAAAACTGACTCATACACTGACATGCTTTCCATAAATCAGACACGTGGCTCGAGAGTGTACACAGTCTGCACTCACACACCCAGTGTATGCCTGCTTCCATGAGCCAGCACAGCCAAAATCAAAAGGCACCATGTGGTTGTATAACAAGTAGTTCTTGTTGATAAAACCTGTGAGGTAAGCAAAGAAGGCATGAATATCCTCATTTATAGATCAGAAAACTGATACCCAAAGAGGCTCGGGAGCCTGGCCACGCCGACATGGCCACTAAATGGCAAAACAGATGCCATCCTAGTCTCCTGGAACCGCTCCGGTGCTCGTATGTTCTGGTCTCCTCTTGTCTTAATGCCTTTGGGCTACTCTAACACAATACTGCAGACTGGGTTGTTCATTTATTTATTTATTTATTTATCTTTCTTTTTCGAGATGAAGTCTGGCTCTTATCACCCTGGCTGAAGTGTGATGGCTCAATCTCAGCTCACCACAATCTCTACCTCCTGGGTTCAAGTGATTCTCCTGCCTCAGCCTCCTGAGTAGCTGGGACTACAGGTGCCTGCCACCATGGCCGGTTAATTTTTATATTTTTAGTAGAGAAGGGGTTTCACCGTGTTGGCCAAGCTGGTCTTGAACTCCTGACTTCAGGCAATCCGCCCGCCTCTGCCTCTCAAAGTGCTAGGATTATAGGCGTGAGCCACTGTGCCTGGCACAGACCAAGTAATTTATAAACAACAGAAATGCACTGATTGCAGCTCTGGAGCCCAGAAGTCCAAGATAAGGTGCCAGCAAATCCAGTGTCTGGTGAGGGCTGCTCTGGGCTTCAAAGATGGCACCATGTTGATGTTCCCTCACACGGTGGAAAAGCCAGGGAACTCCCTGGAGCCTCTTCTAAGAGTATTAGCCCCATTCACGAGGGCTCCATCCTCAGGACCTAATCACCTCCCCAAAGCCCTACCTCTTAATACCGCTGCAGGTTGTTATTTTTTTAATTTTGTTGAGACAGAGTCTTGTTCTATTGCCCAGGCTGGAATACAGTGGGGCGATCTTGGCTCACTGAACCTCTATCTCAAGGATTCTCATACCTCAGCCTCCCAAGTAGCTTGGGAGCCACAGGTGTGCACCATCATGCCTGGCTAATTTTTCTGTTTTTAGTAGAGATGGAGTTTCCCTATGTTGCCCGGGCCAGTCTCAAACTCCTGGCCTCAAGTGATCCACCCACCTCAGCCTCCCAAAGTGCTGGGATTAGAGGTGTGCGCCTTCATGCCCAACCCTACCACCACAGGTTTTAACATGAATTTTGTGGGGAACACTATCCTCAGACTACAGCCCCCTTGTCACCTTTGTCTTCGGGCTTATTTTTGCTCACTTATATTTTGATTTTCTTTATATCCAGGGGTGTACTGGCAAACTGACCCTCTGTGGAAAAAGAAAAGAAGCAGCAGTAGTTCTGACTTGTGGCATTTCCGATTTCCGGTGTATGTATACTGCTGGCATGGCTGGTTTTAACTACTGACAGCAAATGGCTGTCCAAATTCCTGAACATTTCATGGTTGACTCTCCAGAACGTCGCTGCCTACGCCCCCTTCTCTGCTGGGCCATCAGTCTCCAAGGGCTGTGTGTCTGCCGCTCTTGACCTGCTGTCACCCATGCAGGAGGGAAGACTAGGACAGAATGGAAATACATTAAAGCCATCCAAAGGAAAATTTCCTGCAGACCCCAAGAGAAAAACGTCTACAGGCGTTGTCAAGGAGAACAGATGCTGAGGCTGGGCTCGGGACGGTGCCCGGAGCCTGTGGTCCTGGCCAGCGTTTGACCCTGGCATCACGTTTGCTTGCCGTCAACTCCAATGCATCACCTGCACCTGGTAGGAACTTTCAGAAGCATCCTGCCACGAAAGGTCTTGCTAAAGGCCACCACACGGTCGCCAAATCCAGGCGCCCAGAAGAAACTCAGGGAAATGCTTCACAGCGTGATCATTTAGTCGCTGGGGGATGATCTAAGGCAAGGCCTTTGATTTCCAAAGAACTAAAACAAAGCAAGAGGCTGAGGCAGATGGTGCATGAAGCCAGACATCCTTGGGCTAAAATTGCAAATTCTCCATGTGTCACTTGTAACTTACACCCTCTAGCACGTCACATAACCACCTTGTTTCCATGTCTGTAAAAGGGAGGTGATACTAATCTGTACCCAGTAAGGTTCTTGGAAATGTTGAATTGCTAAAGCAGCCTTCTTCAATGTGAGTTTTTGCCCATGCTGGTCCTTGCAGATGCTCCACAGGAAGGTTCCATGATGAAGTATGTTTGGGAAACACTGAATTCTGCACCCTCAGTGTATCAGTCTCTCTGCCTTTTTGTAATGAGTGAATAAAACAGCAATACATCTACAGATATGGAAAATAAAAATTGTTTTTGGAGAATATTTTAAATGAAAAGAAAACAACGCATGTAAGAGTTAGCAACCGAAAGGTGCTACGGGATTTCTCTTTTATAGATTTTATTCCAGAAGTATACAGTAGCATGTAAGAGTTGCTTTCTCACATTTAACATCCCAGTAAAGGATAACAGCATGAATATTGGGCCCAGACTACTTCATGTTTCCTAGGTAAGCCAGCTGAGTCCGCCTGGCAGGAATTGCAGGAATTGGGAAGAGGCTGGGTCTCCTCCGTGGCTCATTTGGAGAGGGTAACTGGTTACCACCCTGCTCACCCTGGCTTTCTTGCCTGCACCTCATCTTCCCATGCAGACTAGAGCCCCAGGATGCTCTTGTCTGAATCGTGGCAATGTTTATGACATACTGACTCTAAGACAGACATTTATCCATCTTAAACACACATGGGATAAGTACTATCACTAATGCCCATTTCACAGATAAGAAAACTGGGAATGTGAGGGTTGGAATAGCTCACACAACCAGGAAGGGACAACACGAGGACTCAAATGCTAGATGCAGGCTCTGGGGCACTGCTCTGGCCTCCCTCCTGTCCGGCGGTGAAACCTAGGGACAGCATTTCCCAGCAGCCACCTGCTTCCAAAAGTCATGCAAGGACAAAAAGGCAGAGTTTGCCAAGGAATTGAGCTGGGCCAAGACCACCAACTTTGTGTGTGTCAACCTCCTCCCCTGGGTGTGGCTGCCAGCCCAGGCTGTGGCCACTTGAACACATGAAGGAATCTTCTCTTGTCAGCCCAGCTCAGCCCGTAGAAAGGAGAACAAAATGGCCCCCACATCTCCATTCAAAAGGGACAGTTTGCTCAATGCACCACTTAGAGTCAAGAGGGGAAATGAGTCTTGCTTCTGTGACATTTCTGCCACCGTTTTCACTTTACAGCTCTAGCAGTTTCTGGAGACAGCGTGGGATGGAGATCAGTCCCAGAGGGTTTCCTTTTGCTCCTGACCAGCAGATTTCGATTGACTCACAATTAATTTAAAAATGTTCACAGTCTATTTAGTTGAGTTGTTTTTGCTTTCAAATGAAGCCCTGCATTTTTTAAGGGCTAGATTTTCAGCTCCCCTTGAACACCAGAAGATTTGCAAGCCCTGGGCCTTCGCTCCCTTGCACATTGGCTGGGCGGAGGAGCTGGCGCCCAGAGGTGGGGTGTACTCACCCTTCTCCCATTGGGGTCCCTGCCTGGTCTCTGCAGGCATTTATGTGTGTGGACCACACCTCACTGGGTTTCAAACATAATTTGGTGTCCCTTCTTTGGGAAGTGTGATGCTTAATCTCATGTGTCAACTTGGCTGGGCCATGGTGCCCGGTGGTCAGACACAAGATTAGATGCTGCTGTGGGGGGTGCGCCGAGGCTGCAGGGGTGCGCCGAGGCTGTGATGAGGGCCTGCTCTCAGATGGCTCTGAGTAGAGCAGATGTCCCTCCACGATGTGTATGCACCTCATCCAATCCCTTGGCTTTAAGAGCAAAAAGCAGGTGTTCCTGGAGAAGGAATCTTCCCTCGATTCTGTAACACACAAACTGCTCCTGAGTTTTCTGCCTGCCAGCCTGCCCTGTGAGTCTCAGACTCGCCTGTCTCAAGGTTAGGGAACCACTGTCTTTAAATAAATACCTTAAGCTACGTGCACCGCTTGTGATTCTGCCTTCCTAGAGAGCCGCGGCTGACTGTCAGGAATGTGCTGTGCTCTCGTGTTCCCCAGAGGCAGCGATTTAGAGGTTGGCTCCAGTGCAGATTTTCAAAAGGTTTCCTTTTATCCCTTCATTTCCATTTCCACCACCTCCAGCGTCTCTCACCCGCGTGTGCTTTGTGCCTCTTTCACGCTTTCCTCTCTCCCCTCCATCAAGCAGCACGTGCCCCCTGCACCACGCAGCATGGCAACCCCCAGAGTCCCCAACTAAATCCTGCTGTGCTCCGCGGCCCCGCAGAGCTGTGGCGTGGGCTCTGTTCTACAGCAAACCAAACAGTTTTCATGCAACACCACACCCGTCGTATATTTGTATAGTGCTATTAAAAAAGAAAATTCACCAGACTTCCTATTGACCCCTGGACAGGGCCCAGAAACTCGGATTGCTCTATTAGCTATATATTTATATTATACTTTCTTCATTCAGCAAGATAAAAGCAGCCAACTCCTGCCACAAACCTATCCCCACTTAACACATGCATGAAACAGAATCACCAATTCTAAGTGCTTTTGCCATCTAAAACACATTAAATAATAGGGATTGTTTTTAACTTTTTTAAGTACTGGCAAAAGAAGCCCCCTATAAACTTGAGCAGGCACTTGAGCCAGAACACACTAGACGTTCTAGACCAAGAAACTTGTTCCTGGAACAGCACTTCTCTGGGAACTGACCGAGCAGTGCAGGGGAGGAGGCTGGGTGGAGGGTTTTTGTTTCTGATGCGGACATCAGTGGCTAGGGAAATTCCTCTGGGAAAGGAAATCCCGTCTTTAGTGACTCCTTCTTCTCATATTTACTAAAGCTCTGAAGACCTCATACATCTATTTTCAAAAGGCTCCAATCCAGTTACATGATAATGAGTCCACGGTGCCTGGAGCACACCTGTGAGTGCGTTATTTTACCTACAGCACAGGAAAAGCAATCAGAGCTTTTATTGTATTCCAAAACATTTTGTTTGTCAAACACCAGAGTCCTACAATTTTAAGAACTTGCTGTCTAGAAAATGCATTAGTTGTTTCTTTTGCCAAGATGAAGATTAAAAATAAAAACCTGCTAAAAACAAAGGAAGGCAACAAAGAGTTAAAATATAGGCAGCATGTACCGGAAACCAGGGTGACTTCATCACAGAGCCACTCGGGACGTAGGAGTGTGTGGGGTCAGGGAACTGATGAAAACAGGCTCATTAGCAGACGGGGCAGAGGACCCACCACCCTTCATGGGTGGGAGAGGGGTGGGGCTGGGAGATGACACAGGCTGAGCCGGAACCCCACAGGCACGACACTCATATCCAGATGGCAGATGGAGTGGCCCCTAGGGTGCTGGTGGCGGGTAGGTGGGCGCCCTCCCACAGCCTGGCCCACCCTCACTGAGGTGCTGTGGAGCCCCAGCTGCCCTCTGAACCATGGCAACTGGAACAGAGGGCAGGAGCCGTGGGACAGCATGGCTGGCAGCCGACCGGCCCGGCATCCCTTCTTTAGTTGCAAAATGTTGACATGGTTTGAAAATCTCCAGGTGGGGGTCAAGGAAGCCAAACCTTCCATTTAAAAGACAAGACCTAAGTAACACCCAAAAGGAGGAAAACATGTTTGCTTTCCTGAGAAAAAAGGCATCAGAACAGATGCTCATAATAGCACGTGTTGCTTTGACCCATCTTGAACTCAGCTGAATACTACTAACCATGGCTTAATAAATTCACCGTTTGTCCACAGTGCAACCTCAGGACGTCTCACCTGCGCCTGTGACTCATCTTACCGAGACAAGCCTGGAACAGTGATGTTGGTGCTGTAGGTTGGAATGAAGAGATCACAGAGAAGAAAACATCTGAGTGACAATTATATGCATGGTAGAAGTTTCTCAAACTAGGGACTCGGAGTTGAAAAGCGATTCCCTGCCAAAGAACTCGCTTTAGGGGCCTCCTATCATGCAAACAAAAATGAAGGTGATGCATTGGTAATCCCTATGGGTGGGGTCTATTTACAAAGCACAATGGAGTCAGAAGTGCAGCCCAAACAGAGAAGCTAAGGATGGCCCTTGAAGTGGCACTAAGAGCCTTTTCCTCACCTGTGTATTAACTGGACGCAGGTCTTGAGTGCATGACTCTGCATGACACGATACAGCCCTACTTCTGCTTCACCTCCATGGCGGACACAGGCTACGGAATGTCAGATGCACAGGACGAATCCACGCACAGGTGGATAGGCCAGTGTATGCAAAGCAGGGAAGCCGAGGAGAGGGTGTGGCATCCGCAGGAGGGCCCGCAAGTACAGCCGTGCAAGGTGAGCCCACCTGATCCACGCTAAGGGGCCAGAGTCAAGTGCCAGGTGGAGGCGGCTGTCCTGGGGCAGGAAAGCGTGACCTTGGGAAGAAGGGGCACAGCTGTGGGGCAGTACTTGCGGTGGGAAGGGAAGGAGATGGAGGAGAGGCACAGTGAGGACCGCACGGGGTCAGGCCTGGTGGGTCCTTGAGGAAGGCCTAGAGTTGAGATGCACATGCTGTGCCATCAGCCCGTGTGCCGTCCTGAAGTCCAGGGATGACAGGGTGTCCTGGGGAGAGTGCAGGGAGAGGATAAAGAGAAACCCAGCCTGCGCCGGGAGCACACCACATGTCACCGTCAAATAGAGCTGGAGGGGCCAAAGTGAGGCAGAGTTGGAGCCACCCACCTGAGAGGGAAGAGAGCCAAGCCCTGGAGGGGGCTCATGCCACCTACGGGAGGCCCCTGAGAGGGGTCTGCTGAGTTGGCCACACAGGGCACAGGGCAGCCTTCTCGAAGTCAGCTTGGTGGGATGGGGCAGGGGCCAAACTTCAGAGTGAATGGGAGGGAGCATTAGAAACAGGCAGAACACCAGGTGGAGAGAGGACAGATACGGAAGTGGGGTTCGGGGCTTGTGTTCATCTCACTTTTCGTTTTACTATTAGTTGGGAACAATAAGGAACGCTCTTCTGCTTGACCCATGGCCGGCCCCTGGCAGGGGTGTGGGCGTGCAGCACCGCTACTGCGAGTGGAGTTGATGCCGATCAACAGTACCACAGGTGCATCCGAGCCCCACGAGGTCGACCTTTGCTGAGGATGGTGGCTTCCACCTGTGAAGCTGGCGACAGAGGATCGGGAGAGAGCCAACGCCCTGGGCTCTTGAACTGGCCACAGAAGATGGCAGAGCCCCGGCAACGCCACACCTCCTGGGCAAAGCTTCCAACAAGGCTGGTGGGCACACGTGAGTGGGGAAGAAGGAGGGGCATGTGGAAGGACTCGGGCCAGAGCCATGGAGGTTCAGGCCTGGGGACATCTCATAACAACGGCCCCTTGGATGAGTAAATCATGAAACAAAATTCAATATGGATTGACTCAAACCCAACAGAAGTTCATTTCCTGCTTGCGTAGGAGCGCCAGGCACGTGGAGGGCCAGTATATTCAGGTTCTGCTGTTTACAGCAGCCGCTTCCAAGTCTGCTGGGCCTGCTCCCTCCAGCCATCAGGAGAAAGCCAGCAGGTGCACCCGGGGGTGGCTTTGTGCACCAGACTGAAACGATGTGTTTCATCTGTGTTCAGGCATCTCCAGCCGACCTCAGTCCCATGCCCCATGGAGTCTCTGGGCGCTGGGCAAGGTGGCTCAGCCACGGGCCCGGGAGGCGAGGGTGATGGGCAGCTGCCCACGTGGCAGCTGGTTAGTGTGAGCGGCGAGCAGAGCAAACGGCTGATGGGAGAGCTCTCAGGCCATGAACACTTCCCTGGTGGCACCCCCAGCCCCGCCACCAGCCACGTCCTCTCTATCACGTTCTCAGAGGGCACCCCTGGCCACGGCCTTTGATGCATCCCGCAGAGCTGCCTATTCCGCCTGCCCCAGACACCTAGGGGCTCAGAGGCAGTAATGACAGCCATGAAAGTCAGCCTCTCCCACCAGACGCGGCCACCTAGAAGCCCAGAGGCAGTAAGGACAGCCTCGAAAGTCAGCTCGCCCAGGGCCACATGCGTTCCTCTGCTGTCCTAGTGCACAAGCAGAGGAAAACAGTCCCGCCTGCCGGAATTCACAAAGCTGGACAAGGGAGGTGGCCTGGAATGTTTATTAACTTTCTCCTTAATTTTGGACTTGTATAATGAATTCCTGATGAGTAGAGATTACATTTGTTTTAAATATCTTCTTTTCATTAACTTAATATCCTAAAAGTCATTCTGCAATATCTGCCACAAAAATCTACTGTATTTCCTGATTGACACATATATTTATTCTGCCATATATACATTCATGTGCACATATGCATATGCCATAAGTTTCAAGTACATACCTGAAAATCAATGTCAGCAGCCATATAGCAAATAATAACATAAAAAAGGAAAGAGCCAATCTACTATTGTGAATGTTAAAAGCAACAAGGAAAGAAAATGAACAGCAGCAATACTTTTCTAAAGATTTTACACTTGCTTTAGAGAAGATAGCAAAAGATTCTATTAATTTCACGTACTTGTTATTCAAAGTAAATTTTAAAGTTTCCCCAGCAAGACATACACATGACATTTGTCCTTTGAAATGTTGCAGAATTGGGGCAACAGTCTAGGGCAGCATCTCCAGGAGCAGGTGCAGGTGCTGGGAGGCGACCCACACACCAGAGAGCAGCAGTGTCCTGCCAGGGCAGGGGCACCCCGGCCGGCTCAGGAGCTCCAGCTCCCAGTCAAGCCAGGACTTTAGGAGGCACATTTGCTCCCCACTGGTGTGGAGAGAGGCGCTAGCTCATCTATTTACATTCTAGGTTCAGAAAGAGATCCTAAAATGTCTTTTGAAATCCAGGTATCCTGTTCATCTTTCAACATTAGGCAGAAAAATGAAATCCTCTCATGCAAATGTTAACACTAATTCTAAATGCAGTATTCTGGGCATTCACATGGAACAGCCGTGGGCATAGTGGTAATTATTGGTGGGATACAGGAGGAAAGGCCCCAGCAACAGGACCCCATGTCCAGGTCACATCCTGGGTGACCTTAGCCTTGCTGCACAGGGCCAGCCGTACCTCCTGCGCTGAGTGGCCTCGGACCCGTGGGCTGCCTTGGCTGCTGCTCATCTACTGCTGTGTAGGCACAGACCCTCCCCTCTGTTTGAAGACAGGAGTCTGGCTGCTTGCCCTCCGTAAAAACAGTTTTCTCAGTATCTCTCCCCTTCCTACGTGGTGTGTTTGTGATTACTGCATGTGTGTGGACACATGGCCACCTGCTGAAGAGTGTTCAGAATTGTTTATTATTCCTGCATGTGTGTGGACACACAGCCACCCGCTGAAGAGTGTTCCAGGGTGTTTATTATTCCTGCATGTGTGTGGACACATGACCACCCGCTGAAGAGTGTTCCGGGGAGTTTGTTATTCCTGCATGTGTGTGGACACATGGCCACCCACTGAAGAGCATTCAGAGTGTTTATTATTCCTGCATGTGTGTAGTCACATGACCACCTGCTGAAGAGCGTTCCTGGGAGTTTATTATTCCTGCATGTGTGTGGACACACGGCCACTCATTGAAGAGCGTTCCGGGAAGTTTATTATTCCTGCATGTGTGTGGACACACAGCCACCCGCTGAAGAGTGTTCCAGGTATGTTTGTTGTTACTGCGTCCACGTGGACACTTGGCCACCTGGTAGAGAGCATCCCAGCATTTCACCTGACCGTAAGCATGTGAGTAAGTTAAGGCTCCCACATTGGGAGCAGAACTGATTTCCACAGCTTTCCAGTTGTGTCTTTAAGGCCACCTGCTTCCCCCATGCTGCTTCTTGTTGGCTAGAGTGGAAACGGGCTGGAAGGAGGTACAGCGGCCCCCTTGGGCTGAGGACAGCCTTGAGGGGAGAAGAGCGCTCTGCTCCTCTTCCCTGATTATCTACCTGGACTCTGACTGAAAAGAGGAGTCAACTAAGAGGTACAAAATAAACAGGTCCTACCTTCGCTCTCGTATGGATTTCCCTATGTAAGCCATCAGGAATACCACGCTGTTGGCAAATGCAGTGCAAGGAAGAAGATTGCAGCTGCGCGTGCTGAGTCGCAAGCATGAAATCAGGTCATGGCAGACCACCCTGAGCTCTGCAGACACACCAGAGCGAGGGTGGCCTTCATCCAAATGCTGCAGCCTTTTTATTTCATGAAATCCCTGAGCACAAAGATTGTGAGCGCGTCAGGTTCTCCACAGAGCAGCCAGCAGACTGTGGAATGAATGCATTGGGGCAGCTGTACTCTGTGGGGCTGCAATGACTCACATCGTCTAATGATAAATGTAAAATGCCACCCCCTTCTGTATCATGAGGGAGACTGTGCTCCAAGAATGAGATTAAGGCAACAGAGAGCCCCCCTGAAGTCACGAGCCATGAATGTGCTGTTTATACAAATAGGGGCAGAACAGGGCCTGGTCTCCCCGGGGCTGTCACAGCTGCTTTCTGCTGCCACAGCTGAGGTCACCATCCTCATGTTCTCAAGAGGGGGATGTCTGCTTTGAATATGGAGGCCACTCAGACTTGGGGAAATTCCCTGCTTCCCTGCAAGAGAGCTAGGAGGGGAGGAAACGCCACCCGTCAGTGCCGGGACCAGGGCAGGGGGTGGACCACTGGGGCAGATATGGAAACCTGCACCATGGGTAGGTGCTGGAGCTCAAGGCTGTGCAGGTTACATAGGCAGGCGGCGTCTCGCCAGGGACCACAACCCTTCTCTGTCATCTTTCTGTGGGATCTGTGCCTGCAAAGCCAAAATGGGAATGAATGTTTGGGAATGAATGCAAATAAATGGGAGTGAATGTAACTTATTGGAAAGGAGGAAACTATGTAGAAAGACATTCTCCCGTGTCTCAGATCAACTTTAATATGAAAAGGTGACCTATCTTCAGGGAAATAGATGTTAGGGGCTGAATGGTGACCCCTTAAAATTCATATGTCTAAGTCCTAACCCTCAGAAAGTGACGATATTTAGAGACAGGGCTTTTAGACCGGTGATTAAAAGGGGCTCTGGGGTGAGCTGTAATCCAACCTGACTAGCGTTCTTATAAGAAGTTTCAGCTCTCACAGAGGAAAAGCTATTTGAGGCCTCAGGAGAAACCAGCCCTGCCAACACCTTAACCAGCGTCTGGAAATGTGAGAAATAGAGGTGCTGTTTAAGCCGCTCGGTCTGTGGCATTTTGTCAGGGCAGCCCCAGCCAACTAGCTTTGTAGCGTGCTGTGGCATATATAGTGCATTCATTGGACCAGATTCTCTGTAAGTGTGTCTCCAGAAAGTCTGTAACTTCCACACATTACCGGAAGCCTTAAAAGGTTTGGAAATGTTGTGTTTTTCTGGCCTCATTTAAAATCCAGCCTGTCTGTCCTTAGAAGCAAATCATATGCAATTTGCAAGGTAATGCTTAAATCCCTAAATGTTGAACTTTGCATATGGTAAAATCTCACGTATCCAGAAATAATTGAATACTGAGAGGTTCTAACACATTGCCCTATTAATACACAATTTGACAAGTGCAGATAGCTGATCTCCCCACCAAACTTACCGAATAATGTTTGCATTGAGTGGAGAGGAGGACTAATGGCGGACATGGTCCAGATTCTGGTAGGGACGGCCACAGCCTGACAGCGAAAAGATAAGGGGGAAATCAACAGGAACCACTGAAGAACGGCCCCCTCCAGCTAATTTATGTCTCCTGAGAGCATCAAGTTCCCATAGCACCTGTTCTGATGCCCGAGACAGCAAGAAAAATGATGTCACTTACTGTACTATATTTAAGAAGAAATAAAGTAAACATTTTTATACATTATACCTAAAATGTTTAAAAGGCTGTTGCATAAAGAAGTCAGCTTCATTTATTTGAACTTTTAAACAATGCAGAGAAGCTCACTGGCAAATAAGCAATGTTTCTGTGCCAGTGTTCAGGCATGAATCCTCATCACAGATGACATCAGCGCGCTGATCACACTGCAAGAAGTGTCCGAATAACAACTCGTTTTGCTTTGATCTCTAGAGTCAAACACTAACAGCTTTGAAGGACATGAGGAAGCCTGAAGACACTCTCTCCGGACAGTGGGCCCCTCCATCTGGACCTTGAAGCTGAAAGACGATTCCTATTTCATGTACAGAACACATTTTTTATTTTGCAAAGCAATGCTTTAAAAATATAGACTTTGAATCTTAAGACATATTTTGCATTTTAAAGAGATAATATAGTTAAAGCTTACAAGAACAATATAAAGTTTCAAATAACACATTTGTCAGGTTTAAACAAGTCAGTATTTTAGTAATTCATAACAGTAATTTTCTTTTTTCTTTTCTTTCTTTCTTTTTTTTTTTTTTTTTTTTTTTTTTGAGATGGAGTCTCACTCTGTCGCCTAGGCTGGAGTGCAGTGGCGCTATCTTGACTCCCTGCCTCCCGGGTTCAAGGGAGTCTCCTGCCTCAGCCTCCCAAGTAGCTGGGATTATAGGCACCTGACACCATACCCGACTAATTTTTGCATTTTCAGTAGAGATGGGGGTTTTGCCGTGTTGGCCAAGCTGGTCTCGAACTCCTGATCTCAAGTGATCCTCCCACCTGGGTCTCCCAAAATGCTGGGATTACAGAAGTGAGCCACCATGCCCGGCCCATGACAGTACTTTCCTAACACGTTTGTATTTTTGTAACACAAATGGATATTTTTCTAATGTTCATATATTTACATAACCCTTCAAAAACATGATTTCCATAAACTTTCTATGTCGTTGAAGAGAGTTGTTAAAATCTGATTCCAACACAAACTTCAGACCCCTTTAAAATCATTATCAGAAGCCAGCATAATTCCAGCTGTCCGCCAGCTAATCTGCATTTGTCCGCTAGCTAATCTGCATTTGTCCGCTAGCTAATCTGCAACTCCTCATAACAAAAGTCTTCAGCCAACCATTGCTCTTCAACCACATGAAAGACATAGAACAAAACTTCTTTCTACATTATCTCAGTACAGTTGCTTTCTTTAAAAAAAAAAAAGTATTCTATTTATTTAAAAAAATTAAAAACATCTAATCTTTAAACTGCACAATAAACCCCAATTTCATTACGATTCATTAATCAAATATCTGAGTCCCTTTTTTTCACTGGAACTCTGCTAGGTGCGCAGAGCACAGCTGTGAGCAAGATCATTCTAGCTCCTGTCTAGAGAAGAGTCGCTCATGACAGAGAACAGCTCCCAGGGAAGTAAAAGCAAAGTGACACTTTCCTCATGGCCCACTGCGACCTGAGCCGCTCCATCCACGGTGACAGTTCTCACCGAAGCCTGTTCCGCCACTGTCGCGTCTTCCCGAAGCACTTCCAGGCTGTGAACACCTGAGCTTGCCTTTCTGCCTCCGTTTCACCGCGTCAGGCTTGTTGACTGTTTCAGGGAAATGAGAGGAAAGCCCAGGCAGCTGGTCCTGCTGCTGACAACCAGCATCAACAAATACTCTGGTAAATAAAATGCTCCAAGACTTGCCTAAAATGAGTGATGTGTGGGCTTCAGTGGTTTCTTCTGTTTTGTTTTTTCAGACCATGCTATCATTTTGTGTTGTAACTATAAGACCCTGTGATTTGTGACTGCTTCATGACTATTTCTGAAAATTTTTACATTGGTCAACAATTCACTTCAATTCGGCATTTCCCAAAGGCTGTCTGGTGAAACGCCAGGCCTATATATACTCCAGAGCTACAAAACATTCCTTGCAAAGTGTGCTGAAAAATGCTACCAGTCAGAAAACCACTACCACCCTGAAGTGACCACACAGCCCATGAGCACGTTCAGTCCTGCAGGAGAGACGCTTGCCTGATTTTGCTTAATTCCCACATTTTCCATGTGTGTTCGGCCACAGACTTTTTTTTTTTTTTTTTTTTTGCATAATATCGATGAGTATGTTTCACAAATGCCTTAGGGAAACTCGGCTTTCTGTCACACAGCACGTCACATCGTGAAGGAGGACGCGTTTTCATTATCTGCAGTCTCGCTGGTCTGCCGGGAGATGAAGGTTTCTGAGTACCTGCTGGCACAGGAGAAGCCTGGGGACTTGTGCTTCCTTCTCACACACCACAGGTCCTTCATGATCTTCAGAAAGTAGTTTCTGAACTTCTGCCCAATGAAAGCATAGAGCACAGGGTTCAGGCAACAGTGCAGGAAAGCCAGGACCTCTGTGATGGTTTTCGTATAGCCCATTAGCTTTTCATCCTGGCAGGATCGGTTCATTTTACCCAAATTTGCAGCCGTCACAAGCAGGACCATGTTGTGAGGAATCTGACAAGCCAGAAACACAAGCACCACGGCTATGATCACACGGATGGCTTTGTGTCTTTTAGAATTCTGCGCTTGCACCAACGTTTTGACAATGAACATGTAACAAAATATCATGAACACCAAAGGGATAAAGAAACCGAAGAGTAGCTCAAGCCCCAACATCAGCAGCTTCCACCTGATGGGCTCCGAGACAGGCTGGTAGTTGGGCTCACAAACATCGCTGCCTTGGGTGTTGTATTTCTGGTTGAAGATGAAAGCTGAGCTGGAGATGATGACCGACACTCCCCACACAGCAAGGCAGATGACTTTGCTGCGCGGTAGCGTTCTGGATCGGAGCCGGAACGACTTAGTTGCCTGTACAATGGCCATGTACCGGTCCACGCTAATGCAAGTCAGGAGCAGCATCCCGCAGTTGAAGTTGACGGCATAGATGCCTTTCATCAACTTGCACATGGCATTGCTGAAAACCCACGCACCGGTGGCATGATTCACTGCCCAGAATGGGAGGGTAAGAACAAAGAGAATGTCTGCAATGGCCATGTTCAAGAGATAGACGTCTGTCATAGACCTAGCCTTCTTATAAAAAGCAAAGGTGATCACCACCAGAATATTCCCCAGGAGGCCAAAGACACAGATCAAGGAGTAGGCAATTGGTACAAATAGCCTGGAGAAGTCCCTGACCTCCTGCAAGGAGCACACCAAGTTTTCAGGATCAGGTAAGTCATAATATGTAGTATTGACTGACATAAAAACACAATCTTCAGTGGAGTCGAAAGCATCGCTGACATTCACTAATTCCTGGAAAGGAGACAAAGATAGAATGAGCAGTGGTGCGATTTTCAAGCAGCCACAATGAACCCAAATCATACTCCTTGCGAAAAATTAAAATCTTACCTCACACATTGTGGGCAGAAACAAAATGCAGGCTGGATATAGAAAAAGGAGTGTGCGGCACAGCCCCTTCAGCTCACAGGCAGAGGGAGCAGAAAAGTGGAAGGAACTCTAGGGAGAGAAAGCAAAATGCACCACCGTTAAAACAAGTATTCTTGGAGAGCCAGACAGTTTAGTCAACAGCATTGCATCTCATGTGGACAGAGTGCACAGCACACTCTTTCACATAAAAATACCTATTTCGAGCAGGCATCAGCGGCTGCTTTCTGTAAAGGACCAGAGAGAAAATATTTTAGGCTTTGCAGGCCATATGGTCTCTGTCACTGCTCCTCAAATCTGCGTTTGTGTAGCTTGAAAGCATCGACAATTACATAACTGAACAGGCCTGACCGGGCTTGGTTGGATAGAGGCTATAATTTGCCAATCTCTGATCTATAGTTTAAATAAAGTGCTCTCAGAAATCCACAAGTTGTGATCTGTACAAAAATCTTTATGCAAAATTTTAAAAATTTAAACAAGATTTTACTGAACAAAAATCTATACAAGTGTGAATGTGCATAGAAAATGTATAAGTCATAGTCCTGGGCTTTAAACAGTTCACAATATATGTCAGCGATATTCACCCCTGTGGGCATGTGAGAATCTCCAGTAGAATTTGCAGTTTGACTATGAGTCTGATTCCCAAGACACACTGAATGAGCTGCTCCGGCCCGGGCAGGTGCCAGAGAGGAATGCACCTGCTCCTCCACAGCTGCAGACCTTCCCAGTAGACATTCCAGGTTACAAGCACGAACCTGCTACGGCAAAGGCATCCTAATTGCCAGAAACCCAAGTGCCAGAGGAAAGGTGGAGGGTGGCACAGTTAGGAAAAGCTTCCTGGAGGAGGAGGCTCCGATCATGGTCCTTGGAGAATGGCAAGGCTATGGGCCAATGATTGACAGAGAAGGGCCATCCCCCTCAGGTGACCAGCTGGTCTCAGGCTGAAGAGCAGTCCTGAGTCCTGAGCCCTGTATGTTTGTGAAACAGCTGAGCAGCTGACCTGGCCGAATCAACTGGACTGTCAGGAAACAACATGCATGGAGCATACACTGTGTTGGGAATAGCAACAGTAGCCGTGCATGGGTCCAGGCTGCAGAAGTTTAGCAGGAGACGAGGAAGGACTAGAGCAGCTATGGAGGGCCTGAAGACAAAGGGCTTTGAAATTCATTGTTTGAAGCAAACTTAAAAAGAAAGAAAAGAAAAACTCTTCGCTATTCTCAGGCTCACTCCTCCTTTCCAGAATTGTCCATCATCCTGTTTATTAACACCCCCCGGGCACCCCCTAGTAAAAATCCATGGCCTGAAATGCTCTGGTGTTCATGTTGAGTGTGCTTCCCAGCCAATTGCCCATCCTCCTCCTCTTTTCCCTGCTCTGGCATCATGTGGGCCTGGCCATACCATGCAGGAGCAGCTGGGGAAGTGCAGCCCCAGGTGCACAGGCAGAGAAGGCAGAGCTCCCCTCCTCACCCCCCAGGCTGTGCCATAGCAGCCCTCACTTACAAGTCCACATGGATACTGACCTTTTGGACAGGAAGCCCATATAACACAAAGTTCACTCTGAATTATTTTCCAAACCTATTTCTTGCATAATTTTGATTCTGACTTCATTGCTTACTCCACCCTATTCCTTCCCTGATGCCTGGAGTCACAACTTAGAGATCCATTCTTCACTGCCCCTCAGTCACTGCTTTGGACATAAAGCTGGTGGAAGGCATGGGGGTCACCTCTGCACTTCTGTAATCCCAGCAGGTATACCGTTGAGTGCTTTAGAGTATGCAGAAGAAGAAAATATAGACCCTTGTGTTGCAAAAGCATGTGAAGAGGTAATCATATCAATCAGATGAAGCTCCCAGCCATGGTGGATTAACAAAGACCAAAGGTACCCTGCTGCACTAAGCAACTAGAAAAACCTACAAAATGTAACAACGATTTTTAGACATTGGCACTAGGCATAATCACAAGATTACAGCCCTGGCTTTCCAACCCAATAATAGATACAAGTGAGGAGGCAGCTGCTACAGGGGACAGCACTTGTGGTCGACAGAATCCTGACCCCAGGCCCTGGCACAGACACCAGACCTGTGCTTGTGTTACCTCACACGGCAAAAGGGACCGTGTATATGTGATGAAGTTAAAGATCCAAGGCCTGGGGGTGGACAGAGATCATGCTGGATTATCTAGGTGGACCCAGTACAATCACGAGTCCCTAGATGTGAAGAGTCGTTCTCCACGGAGACGGGAGAAGAAAAGATTCAAAGAAGGGAGACTCAATGTGCTGTTGCTGGAGTTGCAGACAGAAGAGGGGGCCACAAGTCAAGCCACATGGTTGCCCTGAGAAGCTAAAAAGCCCTCTGCTGACAGCCAACATGAAAATGAGGACCTCAGTCCTACAACCACAAGTAACTAAACTCTGCCCACAAATGCATCGAGCGAGGACCAGATCTCCTTGTAAACATGCAAATGGTACTTACTAGTGGAAAGAAGGCTGGGACCCCTATCTAAAAATGTAGAATAGCTGGGCGTGGTGGCTCACACCTGTAATCCCAGAACTTTGGGAGGCTAAGGTGGGTGGATCACTTGAGGCCAGGAGTTTGAGAACAGCCCTGCCAACATGGGATGCATCTCTCTGCCCAGCGTTTTTGTTATTGAATCATTAATAAAGTTTGATGTTAGATGGATGTCTGCTTTGAAGATTCAACACCTTGCATTAACACAGTCTCTGTATTATTCTAATGCATACTTAAATTTAGGAACAGTCACTTCATGGGGAATTCAAGGATCCAGCATCTAAAAGTGAGTTCCAAGAGATGCTCTGGGTGGAAAGAAGGGAGGGAGACAGACAGAAGGGAAATGATTGCTCTGTGGCTAGTAAATTAAAACATTAATAAGATGCTAACTATCCCCTTCCCTAGTTAATTCCTATTAGAGCTCATCTAACAATTGCCCTTCAGAGCTCTGCTGGAATAATTCACTATTTCTCAAACCTTCTCACCCATGGAACCGTGTCAGTTCCTGTTCTTTGGAAATGCTGGGAAATTTTTGAGGCCAGGATTTCCAGGCTGCAGTGTGCTATTATCATGTCTGCGAAAGGCCACGGCTCTCCAGCCTGGGCAACATAGACCTCATCTCTTTAAAATAAGGAAGTTTATTCATATGATTATATGAATCATATCATCTGACTATGTAATCTATATAATCATATATGTCTGATTATATAAATCATATAATCCATAAGTTGACTGTATTAGTCTGTTCTCACACTGCTAGAAAGACATACCTGTGACTAAGTAATTTATACAGGAAAAAGGTTTAATTGACTCACAGTTCAGCCTGGCTGGGGAGACCTCAGAAAACTGACAATCATGTCAGAAAGGGAAGAAAACACATCCTTCTTCACATGATGGCAGGAAGGAGAAAAATGAGTGTCCAGCAAAGAGGGAAGCCCCCTATAAAACCATCAGATCTCATGAGAACTCACTATCCCAAGAACAGGATACGGCCCCCATGATTAAATTATCCCCGCCTGGTCCCTCCCACGACACATGGGGATTATGGGAACTGCAATTCAAGTTGAGATTTGGATGGGACATAGCCAAACACTGTCACTGACCTAGAGGACTGTTCATTCATTCATCCAAAGACAGGTCTGAGCAATGCCTAGGGGCCAATCCCTTCTGTTCAGGGCAACAGCAGAGGGAGGACGAGAAGATGCCTGCATGCACCCACCACCTGACTGCAGCAGCTCACAGACGTCCAGGGCTGGCATCGCCTGACCCAGGGAGTGTGCCAAGGTGTGCCACCAAGGCAAACACAGGAGGAATCCCCAGCCAGTGTGCTGGTCCCCACACCAGCCTCTAACTTGAAGTGCCTTCATTCCCTTAGCAATTGCATAAAACAAAAGCTGTGCAGGTCTCACGTCTGATTGATTCTCTTCTTTCTGTGGACCTATGCTAAACTTAGAAATAAACTTTCATTAAGAGATATTTTAAATGACTTTTTCTCCCCTTTATTAGAGGTATATTAAAGCTATAATTTAATGTGTATTTTGTATTCTAGGCTTATAATCATATAAGTAAACTACCTTTTTTTGGAGATGGGATCTTGCTATGTTGCCCAGAGGCCATTCACAGCACAATAATAGCACACTGCAGCCTTGAACTACTGGCCTCAAGGTATCCTACCAGCTCAGCCTCCAGAGTAGCTGGGACTGCAAGCCACCACCCTAGTCTTCTAAATAAAATGCAAATGTACTAGGATCTCATGAAGATTAAATATATGTGCACAGTAAGTGATAACTTAGCCTCTGAATTTCAATTTTAATATTTCAAAGATCTTTTTATCACACATTTTAAAAAGTGTTACTTTAAGAAAAACTTAATCGCAGAATAATATTTCTAGCATAGCTTTTAAAATGTTAACTTCAATTTTTATTCCAATAAAGTAATATGGCTTCCTCGTACAATTTTTATAAGGTACAATATGCAAGAGAGTATTTCAAAAAGTAATAGCAAATTGATTAATTCATTTAGAATTGAAAAGAACACCTAATTATACATTCTGCTAAAAAGCAGAACCAGTGGAAAGAGGGAGAGCCGCCCCCACTGCAGAATTTAAGAAATGCCAGGCCGTGTTCAGTTCTGCAAACACACCACACTCATCTCCCCCAGGCCTTCTACGGGGCCTCTACCTTAGAGAAAACCATGTTTGGGGACTTTGAGGACATCGGGAGTCCTCTAATCACAGGGAGTCCTCTAATCCTTCCCAGGACAGGCCGGTGGCCACAGCACACACTCTCGGGGAGACCCATACAGGCTGGCTCTGTGGTGGTAGCAGAGAGAGAAAGCCAGTAAGAGCTGCCGGGGCTCCCAAAGAGGAACAGGGGTCAAAGGGCCAAGCAACAGACCAACTGCCTGGCCGAGGACAGACTCTGCCCGAGAAAATTCAATATGGAAAAACAGTAATAGTTATCAAACTATCACTGGTAAAAACTGCGTTAACTTGTAATTTAAAAACATTTACTAACCAGCTTAACAATGTGCTAAAATTAAGTTGTCAGACACTTTTAAATTTGTACTTACTTTCCCAAATAGCACTGGCCCAGCAAAACAAGGAGCAAGAACTAAATAAGAGTATGTGTGTCTGTGTGCATATGTGTGTGTGTGTGTGTGTGTATTTGTATATGCATGTGTTCATGTGTGTAATCGGTGTGCATATGCCTGCATATATGAATGTGTGTATATCGTGTATGTGTATATGCCCGTGTGTGCATGTGTGTAGGTGTGCACATGCAAGCATGCATGTGCATGTGTGTGTTTGCATGTGTGTGCATGGGTGTATATTGGTGCCTCTATGTATAAATATGTGTGTATTCATGCATGTGAGTGTATGTATTGTATAACTGTGTGTGTGTCTCTATGGATGTGTGTGTATGTATATATCATGCGTATATGTATGTGTGTGTTTGTGTTGTGTATATGCTTCTGCTGTAAATTATGGTCTAGTTACCTGCTGGGCATTAGAATCACCGGTTTACAGCTGTTATCCCTTTTAACCTCACAAACCATTTAAGGTAGAGACATCATACCCATTTGACAGATGGGGAAGCTGTAGCTCATCTAGACTGGGAGCCTTCCATTATTGTCTCTCACTCACCGTTCTAATTCACTTTGCCACCAGCAGGTCTTAGTGAAATGCCATAGAATTATTTAGATCCTAAATAATCTATTTATTTTAAAATATCTTACCGATATCAGAGTTTCAAATACTGCAACATTAGGTGTTCAATACATGTATGTTCTCTAAGTTCATTTGAATCATGGGCACACCACATTTCATACCTTTTTAGATATGCATTAGTGGAGCTGAAACTCTAAGCTGGCTTCCTTCTGCTTTTGAATGAGGGTGGCTAAGGAGGAGGCCAGGAGGTTTGGGTTTTTTGTTGTTTACCGCTGGTGATTTGTTTATTAGCTTCTGTGGGTGTTTTTTTTTTTTTTTTTTTCAGTTCCTTTTGTTTCTTTGGAAGTTTGCTTTTATGTTTTCTATTTTATTTGCAGTAATTACATCTTTAACCATTTCAAGAATAGCTTTAGTTATGGCCTTGCATTTTTGTCTTTTTTTAATCATGTCCTGTTGCTACATGGACTTTGGAGTTGATCTCCAGCTGGAGCCAGGGGCGCGATCTCGGCTCACTGAAGTTCAAGCCTGAGTTCAAGCATCCTCCTGCCTCCGCCTCCAGAATAGCTGGGATTACAGGCACACCACCACGCCCGGCTAATTTTTGTATTTTTAGTAGAGACAGAGTTTCACTATGTTGACCAGGCTGATTTCAAACTCCTAACCTCAGGTGATCTGCCCATCTTGGCCTCTCAAAGAACTAGGATTACAGGTGTGAGCCACCACGCCTGGTCTGGCTTCTTTCAATATCATTGTGTATTTTTTTCTGGTCATAAGATACTGGCTTCATAATCACAGTGGCATTGGCAGCCCTCATGGCAGCTTTGCAGCATTGCACTGGGTCTTGTGAAAATTTCCACCTTGTCAATTTCTTTTAAATAACCCCCCTCACTCGAAAGCTCCTTCCTGCTCAGTCTCAGGCTGCCTGCAATGCCCACTCAACAGCCTTCATTGCGTAAACGACTTACGGCCTCCAAAATATTTCTTAGCCTAATTTTTTTGTTTTTCAAAATCTTTTCGTACATTTGATCGAGAATCACATTCCTCTCCAGACTGATGCCCTGAGGATATCTCCTGTATGAGAAACAAGCACACAGGCCATCACTCAAGCTCCAGTGCAGGGAATGAGTATGAAATCTCTACTACACACTTAGAAGAAAAGTGAGCTTCCTAAAACCATATGGTCAATGCTTTCAGGAAAGGAAGTCTGCGCTGTTAAGCATCAACACAGTCCACACACCAGCACTTTGGAAGATTAATGAGAAAAACAGTCCCGTTCCCACCAGGCTAGGATGTCAAAGAAGTTAGATTTGAAAGGTAAGTTTCAGGGCATTGGCATGCTCACCACAGGCAGCGCTCTGATCCCCTCCCTTCAGCTGCTCCGGGCCCCAGTGTGACAACTCCAGGTCACCAAGGTGATGACCATCTGTCAATAAGAGGCAACTTCTAGTGGTTATTTAAAAAGAAAAGCTGTGAGCTACTAGAACTGGCCAAAAGCAAGTTCTGGATTGCCACTTCCTATTGAAAAGTAACGCCTATTTGGCCAAATGCAAATGGTTAACCATGTGTATCCTGTAGGGTATTGAGTAACCCTGAGATCCCTGGAATCAAAGTCCAACCAATGGGAAAGTGATGAGAAAGCGGGAGGCGGTGTAGCTCTCCAGAGCAAGAGAGCCTTTGCGATGTTTTCAGTTTGCAGTAATGAGTTTGTAGACAAACTTCCACACTCCTTTACCTGGTTCTCCCCTGGGAGCCAAGAGCCCCTGCAAGCCGACTGGGAAGATCTGGGGACGTTTGCAAGAGGCCATGTGAGATAATGGGCAGGGTTGGGAGCGCTTTTGTGCAGAGTCAGTGAGTTCTGGCTCCACCCTGAAAGCTATACAGCCACAGAAGGACCACTGAGCCTCAGCAAGCCCCGGTTTCCTCTTTCAGAAGAAAGACCTTCATAGTTATAACCTCAGAGGGTTCTGAGAAATAGCCAGGCCCGTCCACAAAGCCGAGGAACAGTGCCTGGAGGAAAGGTGGTTCTCCATGCTTATCAGCTGTTATTACTGGATACTCTGAGACCCTCAGAGGAGTCCCTTGATCAAAGGCGGGGCACCTAATCTTTACGTGGCACAGAGGCATCCTCTCTGGGTGATAATGGGGGTCACTGCCCAGTCATTAGACATATCAAGGAAAGCAGCTGATGACAAGTCACTCAGAAATTTATTGTTAGATGCAAGTGGTTAAAAAATAGAAAAGAACCTTAGAATCATAAAGCTGTTCACACCTGGGTTGCTGTGAACCACATCTCAGGAAATGACAAAAAATTTACAGACAACAGACTCATGACCAACATACAGCCAGCTGGATGGACTCACTTTCTCTGCCTCGCAGAGAAAAGTGCGTCCTCCCCACCCTGACTGCCCAGAAGGCCACATTGCCACTTCCCAGCCCTGCCCTGTCCCGACCACACGTCGTCCGGGTCTCTGCTTCCTGCTGAGCCCTGAGCTCCGAGTTCCCAATCCTGAGTGAGCCCTGAGGACCTGGAGCGCACCCCTGGTCATCTCCCCGGGGAGCCAGCTGGACACAGCAGGGCCTATGTCCTGCTCAACCCCACTGGCCATTTTCCTAGGCTTCTCCCAGGTCCCCTCCAAAGAGCTTGCTGGCCCCGGTGGCTCCTCCTTACTGGATAAAAGAAGGGCCTTTTCCGTTTGAGGCATTTGCAGCCCTATGGTCATGGGGTCCTCCCTTTCCTGCCTGACAGCAATCCTTCCCAGCAAAGCCTCTCCTCACTAAGTCCTGGTTGTTTTCCTCTAACAGAGCTCACCACTTCTTTCAGCCTGGGTCACCTGTCCCTTTTCCAGCTGAGCGGAGTCATGGGGTGCTGCTCCCCCAAAGTTCATCCCAACCCGAAACCTGCTGATTACTGGAAGGAGGGCAAAGCAAGGTGCTCCCCTCTGCTCTACCAACCCCTCCCCTGCTACCTCAGCTCCATCCCTTCACCTCACTTCCACTTCGCCCCTGATGCTTCTGCTTCCGGTAGAAAGATCCCCCATGGGGGCACACACACCTCCTGGTTTCTTAGGTGCCTCTAACACTGGCCCTTTTATAGATGATTAGCCCTTTAATGCCTGCCTGGAAAGAAAAGGGAAAAACAGACTGGATTTTACTGGGGAACAAAAATGAACGTTAATTAAGCAGAAATGTAATGTATTGAACAAAACCACATCGTGCGTCCACGTGTTGAACAAAAACACCCCCTTCCTGACAGAACAAAGAGACTCGGCCACTGTGGGGGCCCCTTCAGTTAGACTCACAGAGGCAGGGATCTGGGGGTCTCCAAGAACGACCTCCTCCCTACGCCTCCCTCCGAGCCCCAGAGGGGAAGGCAGTGGATGGAGACTGGAACCCTGCTGCTGACCAGCTCCCAGCCTGAGACCTGAGACGGATGCCCCAAGTGGCACTGGCCTCTGCGATGCTTCTCATGTGCTTTGCCCCATATGTCTTCCCTATTTCCAAGTCAAATCCAAATTATATGTCACCCTGAGAAAGCCGAGACCCGTTTCATTTTTCCCTCTCTAAAAACGCCCCACATTAAAGATCCTCTTAGGTTTCACTCTCATCCAACCTTCCTCAAATTTGAAATCACACTGTTCATTTGCATGGACGCAGTGAGGTGCGCAAAGCGCGAGGAGTGTGGTTTACAGTCACATGTTTCACAAGAATAATTTTCCAGTCGGAAAATTCGACAGTAAACATCAAAAGTTCATTCTGAGCAAAAGCCAGGGAGAGTTTGGTAAATTCAGATAATAGTCATAAGGAGTTGCTTTAAAACTCACATCAAGGCATTTCTAGGAAAGCCATCTGCCTCTGGCTGTAACCCTGCAGAGGACACAGGTACAGCTCAGAATGGGTCCTGTGACCGTTTCCAGGTGCGGGGCCTCACCACTGGTGTGAAAAGGCATAGCCTAGAACTGCGGGATCCTAGACGCTTAGGAAGAAGGGGCATCCTCTAGCCACACAGACGCAGCAGGGAGTGCAAACTGGTTCCCCTGGAAGGGAAGAAGCGTTTAAAAGGAAACGGGCGTACTTAGGAAATGTGTGTTGGCTGTGTGAGTAGACACATTGTAAAATCTCAAGCAGCAATTATGTACAGAAACAGCCTTTTTGTCAAATGGACTTCCTTGCAGCTCACCTTGAGTGTTTCCTTAGGAGTTAACAAAGCATTGACTACATTTTCAACTTTGCTGATATGTCAAAAGGTGACTGACACCCAGATGAACAATGTCCACGATGACTGTGGCTGCCAGTGCTATCAGCCCCGCCCCAGCCTTCCCTGTTCCCTGGGCCTCACTGACTTAGCAACCCCTGTGTCTAATACTTGTCAGCCACTGTGGGAGTCCACAGTGCCACAATTCGCACTATTTCCGTGGATGGAACTTGAGCCTTTCTGCAGCCAGGTGGTTTGCTGGTGCTGCCAAGGCAAGGCCTGCCAGACGAGCCTCACTGATCATGGTGACCTGGACCCTTCTTCTTGTGATTGCCTTTAATTCACAAACAGCCTCTGCACACTGGCAGGTCAGATCTGACTCCGTCTTCTTGAATCTGAATTGGCCTTTGTGATTTGCTTGACCAATGAAATATGGCAAAAGTCACCATCTGCTACTTCTGGTGCTGTGTCCTAAGGAGCCCTTCAGCTCTGCCTGGACCATCTGTGATGCATGCAGGGATGCAGCCTTCATGCTGGGTTGAGAAGCCCAAGCTACGCAGGAGGCCACGGCACACACACTGGAGGCCACGGCACACTGCCTTGTGGACGTTGGTCATCTGGCAGTCAGTCCTTTTTTTGAAATTATCAGCAAAGTTGAAAAGATAGTAAGTGATTTGTTTATGCAGCATGTGCGAACCTGTGGCTGCCTGCCCACCGTCACCACTGTAGACACTCATCAGTGACATTGGTCATCTGGGTGTCATCTTTTGAAATTATCAGCAAAGTTGAAGTGATAGTAAATACTTTGTTAACCCCTAAAGTAACACCCAATATAAACTTTGAGGAAGTCAGTGTGGTGGGCTGGTTGAGAATTCTTGCTGAGATACCAGGCAGCTACAGTGCACCGCCTGCTAGCAGGCCAGTCGGGGAGCCCCTCAGCCCAATTGAGCCTTTGGATGACGTGGCTCCCAGCCACTCTCTGATGGTAACTGCAGCAGAGGCCCCAACTGAGAACCACTCAGCTGAGCCCAGTTGACCCCCCCAGCCATGAGAGATTGTAAACAAATCACTGTTAAAGCACCGTGACTCAAGGAGGTGGCCAAGCAACAGTAGAAAACCAGGGCAGCTTTCTACTTTCATCCTGCGCTCAATACTTCTGAAGTAATGAAGGTGTATTTTAAAAACAAAACAAACCAAAATAAAAGCCTCATTTGCTTATTTTTAAAAACCCTCCCCAGGAAAGCCTGGAGGCAGCGCAGGTGCTGGGAGTGCAGGGAAGAAGAAATCTACAACAGGGATTGCGGGCAGGCAGCTGCAGGCTGGCACGCGCTGCAAAACCGTAGACCGTCCAGCCAGCAGTCCTTGGATCTGTGCCATGTGGTTTGGATCTGTATCTTTTCCTCCATAAAAAAGTAAAAAACAAAAAAGGCCATTCCCCGGTAAGGACAAAAACGCATTTTATAGGGGAAATTACAAGCTATGTTGACACCTCGCATTTTGGAATTTACAAAGACGTCAAATGGTGCATCCTTCAATGCTCCCTGCATGTGCTATACATCTGGGCCTAGGGAGTCACTCTGTGTCATTCTACACCATAAAGTAGTTGGCCTGAAAAGTACTCTCCCATGTAGCCAGAACACCAGTTATAAATTATTTTTTCAGATACAAATCATTTTTTCGATGGTTACTGTGTACAGCCCGCAAGGTACAGAAATGGTTAAAAGTGTGCCATTTACTTCCCACCTTTCAAGAACTCAGAGTTGGAAAGTTGAGGCCTAAATACATGACAATACAAGCAACATGAGAAGTGCAGAGAGCCTGCGTGCGATGGATGCAGCCAGTTCACAGGAGGGAGTGCTCAGGAGCCCCTCCAGCTGCAGGCTCCTGCACCTCAGGCATCTTCGTGAAGGGCCGGGGCTCAGCCAGGAAGCCGGCTAAGATCTGACCAGGGAGGCAGGGGAGGAAGGCAATTCAAGGCCAAACAGCATGAGCCTGGCTGGGGAGGCAGAAAGGCACAGGGGTGGAGAGCAGTGAGGATGGCTGGGGGAGCAGCCCTCAGCAGGGAGCCAGGGAAGGTGGCTGTAGGACCAGAATGCTGGAGGCAATGCAGACACAGATGTCTGTGGGCTGTGGAGGGACTGGGAGCAAATTTACAGTAGGGAGAAGAGGGGGGCACAGGGCAGGTGCACCCTCCTGGCAGCACAGGGAAGGGAAGGGAGCCCGGACCACAGGCATCCGGAGTGTGGACCCTCACCATTTCATCCATTCAGTTTCATTAATCCTCACTACAGGCCCCAGGCCCTGGGATGGTCATAGTCCTCCCCAGTTGACAGGTGAGAAAAAAACTCAGAGGAAAAACGCGACTTCCTCAAGTTCACGCACTGACACGTTGGAGACCCAGTCTCAAAGACACGTCATCTGATCCCACAGTTCATACCTTTCTGGGGTACACGTGAAGAGAAAATGATATTTTGAAAAATATCAGTAAGGAACAAGCAGAAGAGGAATCAAGATGATGCCAAATTTTACATCGGGACTGAAATAGGGAAACCGAACTGAAAGCTTGCTTTTTATTTACTAATTTATTTCTACATGGAAGAACAGTTAAAGAAACTTACAGAAATGGTCTCAGAGGGAAGAAAATGGATGTCATTTGAAGTACCTGAAATTCGAAGAGATTGATGTCTTGTTTAACTGAAAATTCTTGGAAATTGTTGACATGACTTTGCATTCATGTCAGGAATCTAAAGCCGCGTTCAAGTTAATTCCTAGATGTCTGTCTCCTAATCAACACGTGAGGGTTTTAGATTTGTAAGTGGTTCATGTGAAGATCCAAAACAAATAAAGCCCATACCTCACACAGCAGGAGGTGCAGAGTAACAGCTTTGTGATTCCGATTGTTGTTGTGGTGGTAGAGATGGGGGCGGTGGCTACCTCTGCTGAACTATGGAGGGGCTTAGTGACTGAGCAGGCGTCATCTTGCTGGAGAGGTTGCAATTAAACTCAGAGATGCAGATGGAACTGCTGGGAAGTTGGGCTCATGTTTTTGAAGCAGGACAAATTAAAGATAGAAAAGAGACATTTCAGAAGAGGCCAGAGGATAGGTCCTAAAATATCAGTACAGTATCATTAAAGAAGGAAAAACAGAAACGCGATTGCAGGAAACCTGCAGAGTGAAGAATCTGAGGATGGAAAACTGACCTGTGCATTTAAGCACCATTGTTCTCACTGCTCCTTGAGACAAAACGTCTGTATGAATTTCCCAGTGAAAGCTTAACTAAGGGTTTAAGAAGAACACATGGAAGAAACAGAGACCACACAGGTGGAAAACGTTTAAGGAGTGACAGCGAGACTGAGAAAAGAGAACAGAGTTATGGTGAGCAGCAAACCCAGGTGAAAGCTGATCTCATTAACTGTGAAAAGACGTGGACAACAACGTTCGTTTCACTCAATCCAGAGCCCTCCAACACTCTTGTGACCTAACATGCAGCAGTGGTGCGCAGAGATGCGGGGACTGTACGGGGGAGGTGGGGACTGTGTGAGGAGGGATGGGACTGTGAGAGGAGGGATGGGGG
>NW_022437022.1:57241-96422 GCF_009761245.1 Sapajus apella
GACTGTGTGAGGAGGGATGGGGGACTTTATCGGGGAATGGGGAGTGAGTGGGGGTATGGGATGTTGTGGGGGCTAGGGGGCTGTGTGGGGGCACAGTGGACTGTGTGGGGAGGTAGGGTAATATGTGGCGGGATGGCGACTGTGTGGGGTGATGGGGACTATGTGGGGGGTTGGGGACTGTGTGAGGGGGATGAAGGAACTGTGTCGGGGGAATAGGGGTTGTGGGAGGCATAGGGTGGCTGTGTGGGAGGGATGGGGGTAGTGTGGGAGGGATGGGGTGCTGTGGGAGGGATGGGGTGCTGTGGTGGGGAGGGTTGCTGGAACTATTTGGGGCCGGATAAAGAGACTGTGGTGAAGAAGATGCAGGATTATTCTCGAGTGCTTTCCACCTAAGCCCCCACAACTCTGGTTTTCTAGGAAGGCGTTGTGTTCAGCCCTCTGGACCCGCCCGGAAGTGCAGAGGAATCAGTGCCCGGTGATGGACAGCCCTTCGCCCACAGGACGGCAGGAGTCACCCTCCACCCACAGCGGGAGGGAGGGAACCGTCACCCATGGGACGGCCACCTTCTCCTGCAGCATTATCCTCCTGGCTCTTCCTGTTGAACTCCAGGATTAGGGGCCAACCCTCCCAGTTTTCCAGGGACTTCTGGGGGAGTAGCAATGTCTGCTGTGCACAGTGAGGAGGCAGCCACACTGGGGCTAAGGGAAGTGCAGGCGTCTGGGACTGGGAGGCAGTTGCTCTTCTCCGCTGCAATGGTTAGAGTGCCCCTGGGTGCATTTGCTCCAGGTGGCATAGGTGGGAAGCCCAGACACCTGAGAAAGAAGACGGTGGCTTTTTCAACCGAAAATCAGGTGTGGGGTGGAGCAGGAGGCCGAGGGGGCAGCTGCCGTCTGATGTGAAGAGTGTCTGCAGGGAGAAAGAGCAGCTCTACTCTCAGTCGTATCAGAAGGAAAACCTGGGCCAGAAGCCCTGCAGGTGGGAGGAGGAGGCTAGAAGGAGGCAGGACGTGTTCCCCCCCTTCAGGGACCTGCCAGGCTGTGGGCTGAGAGGAGGGCCTCGGGGAAAGGCCCAGCTGCCTGCTGTGCAGAAGGAAAGGGTGTCCAGCCAGAAAGGTCAATTTAATCTAAAACAGAAAGCATCAGCTTGCTGGAAAGAGAGAATTCCCAAAAGGGAGCAAGGGCAAGGAAGCCTACTAGTCTGTGAACTCTCCAGACTTCAGAGAAAGCGCTCCCTTGGGCTCCAGCACAACCTCTGGAATGTTCTCCAGAGACAGAGATAGGAGTTCCGGATTCTTTCTCTCCTTACCTCTCCTGGCAGGTGGACGCTGGAGCTTTTCAGGAAAGGAGACGCAAGCATGCCCTTTCACAGCGGCTGGTGTGCCTGCCGGGTGCAGCTTCACCTTCAGAAAGGAATTCCACGTAACCACTAGTCACTTGCTTTACAGGCCTGTGGATCTCTGAACGAGGAGGAAAATGGAAGCTTTTCCAAAAGAGCACTCCCTTTGAAAAATTTTCTTTGAGGTCTCAAGTTTAATCTTCCAACTCTGACCATGACATTCTAGACACAGCCTTAGTTTTGCAAAATTTTAGCAATGAAAGTGAACAAGTGACACAAGTAAGAGAAGAGATATGAAAGTCATGGTGGGTTGTATAAGAAGGTAGAAATATAAAAACATCATGTTTAACAGTTGTCTTTGTGCTTCTGCTTAATAACAAAATGAGTTGGTTGCATAATGAAACAGAACTTCTAAGAAAAGCAAAAGGACTCATATAGTGACTATTCTGGATATCACTAATTTTCACTGCTGGGAAAATACTACCTTCTAGATATTCCCAGATAAACTGTGTCTGAGTGCTGCCATAGTCACAATTCTTTCTGTGTCAGTTTCCAGAACAGTGGACAACGCTATTTTGCTTCAAGTCAGATATGGAAAATGGGAAGAAGACACTAGGCTGCTAACCAAACACACTGCTTAGACACCAGGAATGTAGAGAACGAGGCATTGTTGAACCAAGAATGAAATCACTCTCAGCAGCTCTAAAACCAACTTCCGGTGGAATCAGGCTTCCTCTGACTTACTTAAAAAATCTCACAATCATATTCCACAAAGGCATGATTGACCTTGCTAGAAAGGACAGGCCTGCTCACAGAATGAGGATGACAGAAAGCCTCCCCTAGCCTTCTACAACGTCTAGAGGCCACCAGGCACTGGGGTCTGGCTGGCGCACTCTCTGATCCACTGGCCAGCTGCAGGGTGGACGGGTGGGACCCCCACCTGGGGTCTGAGAAGCGGGCAGCACAGCGCCCGCCAGCCTGCCACCATCTTGGCCACGTAGGTGGGAGGAGACAGATTCATTACAGAACCTGAAAAGACTCATGCTGATAAAAACACCAAAGGAGAATGACTGATTTTATTACAGTCATTTAATTACACTCCCAAGGCTGATGTTTCGATTTATTAAAACATCTGTTTGTCTACCAGAAAGAAATCTGAAAGCCACACATTCTTTTTTAGGTTGGGGACCCTCGATCAAATGATCTTGCCATTGGATAATCACACAAATGAAATGTGTCTAGAGCCTCCTCCCTAGCATCTGGGAAGACACCCTCGCCTCAGGTTCTCATTGGACGCAGGGCTAAGGGCCAGGACCACCGGGATTCACGGGGCTGCAGGGTGACCCAGATTCAGGGCGCTCATTTCCATTTCTGTCTGCCAGAAACAGCCCCACTGACTTATAAACTGCTACAGAAATGAAAAAGGGTGACGTGTGCCCGGTGACGCCAGAGTTACAGGCTGGTTTCAGTGGCCCTCGCAGCAGGCCCGGCCAGGGGGCTGTGAATGGAGAAGGGGCCTGCTTATCCCGGTGCCGGGGGTTGAAATTTAGGCCACACAATGGCAGTCACCCCTCCAAAACAGGAACTGATGCCTCTGGGCTGGGGTTTCCTACACCTGGAGGAAGGTTTCCAAGGGCACTGTGCTCATGAACTGCCTCTCCTTGGGGTTGAAATGCAGGTTCTGAGTGGGTAGGCCAGGCTGGGGCCTGCACTCCCACGATTCCGAACCCCTCTTGAGGTCTACTGCTGCTCAGAAGACCACCTGAGAGCAGGAAGAAGCTAGACCTTCTCTGCTAAGTCACCTGATGTATAACCCGTCAAACCTCCAACTCCACCAGCCCAGGATCTCCGACAGCTGGTGTGGCAGGAGGTAGGGACAGTACAGGGAGGACGGAGTCCTCTTGACATGAGCCAGATCATGGGAGGGTGAAGAGGGAGAGGCAGAAGTTGCTGGAGGGACCTCCCACACGCAGCTGCGGAGCGCCCCTGCTTTGCATCTTGATCCTGTGTGCTGTGGTGCTGTTGTCAGAGCCCAGAGCCGCATCTGTCACGGTTGTGTGACCTGGCCCGACCCTGGTCATGGCTGGCCAGCCCACCACACCCTGCCCTGCCGGCCTCTGCTCATAAGCTCTCATGCGTATTCTGTCCTGGAACCTCTTTTTTGCCCTGCCCCTTCTCCTGCCTTTGTTCCGTTTTCCCTTCCTTCATCTATTCAACTTCTCATTCTACCCCCCAAAAGAAGTGCTTTAAGAAGTAAAGAGGAATGGATGTCTTGCATAGATGCTCCATCCTCTGAACGCTGAAGGATTCGCTGGATGTTTACTGTACTTTACTCAGTAACAAAGCAATGTCCAATCAACAGTTTGGTCTTAGGGAAGCCTATTCTGAATTAACTTTCAACTGATCCTTTCAAACATTTAAAACTTGGGACCTGATGGGTGAAAATTTTGTTAAGACACGTGATGAAGTTTCTGGCTGTCTCCAGGAAAGCTGGGCATTGTCCAGAGCTTCCTGGCCCCCATTTGTGGAGCCGCTGGGGAGGTGCGCTTCCTCATCTGCAGCAGTGCACCAAATTCCACACTGAGAGCCTCCCAATGCTTGGACCTACAGTACCTACTTCTGCATTAAATGGTCCCATGTGAGGTCTACTGAGTCGTCCTCTCTGTGTTTTGGGGTTCTTCCAGCCCACCTCTTGACTGCACCTGGCCGTCTGCCTTTCCTTATCACTTCCAGGGTGCCTGACTCCGGTAGCTGCCATTCCCACTGAATGTGCCACTTCCAACAAGCTCTGGGCTGGGAAACCAGACAGCCCCCCTTATCAAGACTGCACCTAAAATTAGAGCCAATGTATCCAAATATGCACCTGAGGGCCTCCCCAGGGAGAAAACACAGCAGGTTTGGGTACAGGCTTTGCTGTATCTATTTTGGCCCAGAGTCTCTTGGGGTTCATTTCCTCTTTCTCAGGCTGCCTTAGAGGTTGATATTATTAGATAAGAGAGCTCCAGGTAAGTCAGGGCTTAGAGGTTTCAGATAATTAATTAGTGAAGACACAATGCAAAATTAAAGCAAGTGCCTCCGAGATTGTCATACAAATGGAGTCACAATATTGTTAAATGACACAAATACATTGACTCACAATGCAGTGAAACTGATTGTCACTTGTTTATCACTTTCACTTGGGAGACGATACTATCACTAGAACTCCTTCTGAAGCATTGTAGTGTCAAGAATTCTCTTGAGGCCAGGCACGGTGGCTCACGCCTATAATCCCAGCACTTTGGGAGGCCAAGGCAGGGGATCACGAGATCAAGAGATTAAGACCACCCTGGCTAATATGGTGAAACCCCATCTCCACTAAAAATAAAAAATTAGCTGGGCATGGTGGCGGGCGCCTGCAGTCCCGGCTACCTGGGAGGCTGAGGCAAGAGAATCACTTGAACCTGGGAGGCGGAGGTTGCAGTAAGCCGAGACAGCACCACTGCACTCCAGCCTGGCCACAGAGTGAGACTCCGTCTCAAAAAAAATAAAAAAGAATTCTCTTGAAGCAGACCCAGACCCATCTGTGTATCCAGGGACACATCTGTGCCTTCCATGAAGCCGGCTCTGGGCTTGTCTGCGTCCCTCTTACCTCACCCCTACCCCGCTTCGTCAGCACCCTGTGGCTCTTTCCTCCCTCCTGGCCTTCCCTCCTCACCCTTGACGTCAACCTCCCCGCACAGCCAGCCCCTCCATCAAGCTTCGTTCACGTTAGACCCACCAGCACCCCTTGTTCTGCAGCAGCTGCAGCCCCCAGGGTGAGCTCAGAACCTAAGTTTGGGAGACAAGTTCTGTTTTGATTTGTGGGATCTGTGTTTCTTCCTTACAGGTACGGCTCATGGAAATGACAGCTCTTTAAAGGTGGCTGTGGTCTCTTAGACTGCTTGCAAGTGTCCCTATGCTTCTTTCTCAAGTGCTAGTCAAAAGCAGCCTGCAGACAGGACGGAACGTCTTTGTGAGAAAGGACACAGACTAGGATCAGAAAAATCTATATCCCAACCCTCTACGGCCATCTTCTGATTGTGTGACTTTACCTCCCTAACTGTTTAAAATAGCCCCACACCTACCTGCCAGGACTGTCTTCAGAATTACATAAAGCAACAGGTATGAAGTCTCTGGACTAGAGCATGGCACATACCGACTCAGCAAAGACTGGCATCTCTTCTCTCTTTTTGGCATTACTAAAATAGTCTAAATAAATAACTATTCGCAAGGGTGACTTGATAACACAAACTTTTGCAACATTCTTTTACCTCCAAAGCATAAAACAGTTATTGAGACAAAAGAAATACAATATTTTCTAAATTCCAAGACAAAAAAAATAAAACCTTACCAATAAAGAAGGAGCTTTTTGTTCCACAAACCAGCAGCCTCTGAGTTTTTTCTCTTAAATGTCAGACTTTGAAAAGGTTGAGATTTCTGTTCACCAGCACATACACAAGGGCCCTCTCTTACTGATTGCCACGGAGTCCCGGGAGTCCCAGCCCAGCTCTCCCCTCTGGCGGCACTGCCACCTCCTTCCCCCGCACGCTGGGCGGCGTGTCAGGCTGCCCCCCTCACCACAAATTTTATTCCTCAGTGCACACTTCAGATCACAGAAAGGAGACAAATAGGGTGGAGGAAGGAAGACAGGCTGATGTAACTAGGTCACTCGGTAATTTCAATTTCAGATGTAAATTTTTCTTTGTTTCAGAATTATTGATCTGTGGAATATTTCTTGATTCTTCTTGGAAATTACAAATTAAATTAGAATAATTGTAAAGTTCACTAAAAGGCTCTACAGTTTTCTTAAGAGAATTTTTAAAAACCTGAAAATGCCATATGACCTATGCTTTATGAGGAAAGGCACAGTGAACAGAGAATCAGCCTCTCACCAACATCCCACGGCAGGTCAGCGGCAGCTACAAAACAAGGCATACCCCAAGCGTAGAGGAGAAATTTCACCCTCAGTACTCATGTTGCTTTCTCAGCCATTGTCTACAATCTGTGGCCACATATCACAACTTGACCGATTTGGGGACACAGAAACCCCTGTGTTTCCACACTCCCAAGGCAACTGTTAGCCTTAAGTTTGAGAACAACCTCGTAATTTGAGGGGAAATGTAGGCTACCTTCTGCACCTCGGTCTACCATAAGCAGGCTACAAATTCCCCAAGAAAAGTCCAGTATTATCACTTGATGGTAAACGCCAACAGCTTCTGCAGGGATAGACGTGTGAGCCTACAGCTCTAGTTCATCCACCCCTCCCCTTCTTTTTTCAAATGGTTATAAATAGCATTGTTAAATGTTAATTTATGCATGTGTAATACAATTTAGAAAGTACTTTTCATGTTTAGTATTTCATTTAATCCTGACTGACAGTTTGGGGAAAATGGACATCGTGGCCTTCATTTTGTAGATGGAAAGAGACGCATTGAGGAACTTCCCACGAATGTGTAAGCCAGGGGCAGTGACTTAGGGAAATAAGCCCTAGGTCATCCATGTCCTCTTGTACCACACCGCAGGGCAGTGATTCCTCCAGCAAACACTTCCTGATGCCTACTGCGTGCTGGCCACTGTCCAGGCAGGAGGCATACGGCCATGACTAAAACAGGTAAGAGTCTTGGCCTCATGGGGTTTCCATTCTAGTCATGGAACACAGGTAATAAAAAAAAAATGAATGAAAAGATACGTAGTATGGAAGTTGGCCAATGCCATGCAGAAAAATCAAGCAGGGAAGTGGATGGGGATTGTTGAGGTAGCTGCAATTTCAGTGAGGGTGAACGGGAGGTTTCACTGGGAGTGTGGCATTTAAATAGAGCCTTGGAAGAGGGGAGGGAGTGAGCCACGTGTGTAGCTGGAGGGAAAGCACATTGGGTGAAGTCTTCGATGCAGAATCTGTCTGACATGTTCAAAGTAAGGAAGGAGTTCAGTAGGCCAAGGTGAGCTGGGGAGGGGTGGGAGCTGCAGTCAATGGCGAGGGGCTGGTCACAGGGCCTACAGTCCACTCTAGTGACTTTGCCTCCTCCAGGGGAGACGCCATGCTCCTGGGACTTCGGAGTGACATTATCTGACTTCTATTCTAAGGAGATCACTTTGGCAGCAGTGTTGAAAATGGATTCAAGGGATTTCAGGCCGAATTAGAAAGACCACCCAGGTAAGATATGAGGAGAATATTCTGGAAACAAAGTCAACAGGATTTGCTGACAGACTGGATGTGAGGCTTGACAAAAGGGGAAGCACAAAGGGTGGGTCCGGGAGTCTGAGTCGGTCAGTGGACGTTGCTCACTCAACGCTGTCTGGGGTGGGAGGGAGAGTTAACAGGAATCCGGACCTGAGACACTGAGGCAGCCACTAGCACACCTGGGCCACGTTCACAACAGCCGAGACGTGAACCCGCCTACGTGTGCATACGCAGAGGAATGGGTAAGGAAAATGTGGCGTCTACACCCCTGGAATGCTACTCGGCCATAAAGCAGAAAGAACTCCTGGCATTCTCAGCAGCATGGGTGGAGCTGGAAGACATCATGCTGAGTTACACAGGTCAGGGACAGAAAGTTAATCACCACATGTTCTCACTCATGTGTAGAAGCTAAAAAAAGGGATCTCACAGAAGCAAAAAGTAGAACAAAGAATGCTATGGGCAGGAAGGGGACAGGGAGAAGGACGATAAGAAGGATCTGAGAAAGGACAAGATCATAGCTAGCCAGGAGGAATAAGTCCTCACGTTCCACACCACTGCAGAATCACCAGAGTTTATATTATATATTCACATGGCTAGAAGGCGGACATTGAACTTTCCGAACATGAAGAAATGATAAGCGTTTGAGGTGATGGGTATGCCAATTCCCCTCCTCTAATCGCTAGACATTACGCTTATTGAAACGTCACTAAGTACACCATAAATATGTACAATTATTTTTGTCAATTAAAAATAAAGAATAAAAAAGAAGATTCCAGTGCAGATATCCAGTGTGCTTGGAGATCACTGTGGTCTCAGAGTAAGATCAAGCTGTGGAGCCCCACCTGACGGCCCCCAAGCACTTGGGGAACCCCAGGATGGGCACCTCTGGGCACCACCCTGCCTGGCATACACATGGTGACCCAGGCCAGGATTTCCTTGATGCAGACAATGAGCTTCGTGCTGCGTGGGGTCGTGCTAGATGGCGTGGAGTGGTGTGGGAGGATGCCTGACTGGGACAGGGATAAACACAGGAGAGAATGCAGACATTTATTCCGGGGGTGTGGGCTGTGTGAGGATAGACGGACATGGGTCACAGCTGGAGATGACACTGGAGCAAAACTGATTTCACTGAAGATCGGGTCATGTTGGTGAGGAGAATGTTGACTATGAAGGAAAGAGAAGGGAGAAGTGTCAGTCGAGCAGACAAAGGGACAAGCACCCAGCACACCCTCTGGAGACTGGGCTGTGTCAGGGGCGGGGCTGGTCTCCCTGGTGGCAGGAAGCGGAGCCCAGGGGCACAGAGGCCGGGAGTCAGGGGAGTGCCTTGGTGCACAGCCATGGGTCTCTTTTTCGATTGCTCCTATCTTCTCAGGGAAATAGGAAATCAAGGCCTCAGCTGAGGGTGAAGATGGAAAAAGAGGCATCCCAGTTTTAAGAAAAAAGGAAAAGGAATAAATCAGCCATCCAGCGAGAGGGAGCAGCAGGGGGCTAGAGTCATAACCGCCCAGTCAGCAGCCACCAACTTGAAATGAAGCAGTCGCCCCAATTGTTTTCTGTCTCTTTTCAGACACACTCAGCTTTGTAGGTGCAGTAGCTGAGTGGGAGGAGAGGTGACTTCAACAAGGGCTGTGGTTTAGCCAACTGAGTAAGACAGAGAGGGGCTGGGGGCTGAGGGGGGGCGATACAGGGACTACATTGCCTTCTAACCCTCCGAACATTACTGGGTCCCCAGAACATTCTAGCAGTGGCCCCATGGCAGATTAGTTAAAGGCAGTAGGATGCTCACCATCTAGTTTCAGACATGGGGTTTATTCAACCCAGGGCGTTGTCCCTAACTTGGTTCCAAGGACTCTGTCAGGACAGGATGTCATCCTTGGTGTCAACTACAAATTTAAGAACCCTATTCATCAAAACCTTTGCTTCTTTTAAAAGCCAATGATGGTGGCCAGGCACCTTTAAAAACCAGTGATGGTGGACAGGCACCTTTAAAAACCAGTGATGGTGGCCAGGCGTGGTGGCTCGTGCCTGTAATTACGCTGGTCCTCAGATGGGTCCAGCACAAAAATTCACCCCGTGCAGTCCTCCAGGAGGCCCACTGCGGAATCACTGGAATGGCAGGCTCTGCTCCGACTGTGCCAGCCGTCCCTGTCACCAGCCATGCCAGCGTGCAAGGCAGGGGATTCAGTTATGATTGGGCTTCCCTTCGCCAAGATTGACTAACATCTTTGCTCAACTTGCCAAACCTGAGGCCCCCTTCCCCGTGGCACTGCAACATGGGGAACGCCAGACAGCTGCCTGGAGTCAGGCTGACTACACAGGCTTCTAGCACGGAAGGGCAGGCCTCTGCTCTCACTGCAGTGGACCCTGATTCTGAGTTCAGATTTGCTTTTCCTGCCTGTTGTACCTCTGCTCATCTCAGCAGAGTCCCTGAATGCCATTATGACTGTGATGACATCCCATTGAATGTAGCTTCCAAGAAATCCAGCTCCCCATGAAAGGGGCAAAACCGTGTGGGAACAGCCAGCAGGCGAAAGAATGCTAGAAGCAACTCTGGAAGTTTTATTTATATGATTGACTGGGGCACGGCCCCTTGAAATGTTGTGACGCAGTCTGTGTCACACACAAATGCTTCAAGTCAATGTCCATGGCTAGAATTTATGGTTCCAGGATCCAAAAGAGGGTAATTCTTCATGAAATTACATCTGCTAAAACATCCCCAGAATTGCTGCATCCCACTCCTGAATCTCTGGGGTCTCCAAGGTTTTAGTTCCCAGAGCAGAGTCCTTTCACCGGGAACACCATTGTGCTTCCACAAGTCTGGAGCTGAGGCTGCCACTGAGGTGCCCACACTGGTCTGCAAAAGCACCATGGAGGTTCGCTCTCCAGGCTGAGGGACTTGCCCTTGGCTGCCATGGAGAAAATCGGGTTTCTCTATCAAGCGGAGCCAGAGCAGTATGAGTAGATGTTTTGGTGGGGAAGATCCCTGGAGGCACTGCCGTGTGCAATGGAAAAGGCGAATGGAAGATGATTAGAAGAGGATTAGAACAGAATTATTATGGGCTGAATGTGCCTCCCACCCCCACCCAAAAGATGTCAGGGTCCTGACCCCCAGGATCTGTGATGTGACCTTACATGGAAACAGGGTCTTTGCAGATGATGAAGTTAAAATGAGGTCATTAGTGTAGTCCTAATAGCCAATGTGACTGATGTCCTTGAAAGAAGAGAAAATCTGGATCCAGATACACAGACGCACATGTGGGGAAGTCAGCCAGCTGCAAGCCAAGGAGAGGGCCTGGGACAGATCCTTGCCTCGTGTCCTCAGCGGGAACCAGCCCTGCTGACAGCTGGACCTCAGAGGCCTGGCCTCCAAACCTGAGACAGTAAATGTCTGTCGCTTAAGCTGCCCAATCTGGGGTACGCTGCTATGGCATTCGTCTGTTCAGACTGCTGTAATAAAGTACCTTTGACCATGCAGCTTATGAACAGCAAAAGTTCAGCCTTCACAGTGCTGGAGCCTGGAAGTCCTCGATCGAGTTGCTGCAGGCTGGGTGTCTGGTGAGGGCCACTTCCTGATTTATAGACAGCACCTTTTCGCTGTATCCTCGCATGGCGGAAGGGATGAGCAGGCTCTCTTGAGCCTCTTGGATAAAGGCCCCAGTCCCATTCATGAGGCTCTGCCCCCATGACCTCATCACCTCCTGCCCTTCCCACTTTCTCATACCATCACCTTGAGGGTGAGAGCTTCTGCATAGGAATTTTGGGTAACACATTTAGCCCACAGCCTCACACAGGCAGGACTCAGAGAGCCAGAGAATGAAAGCTCGGCTCTCCACCTCCACCGGATAAAGAACCTTGACCTCCTGCAAGGCTGGTTGAGGGCAGGGGAAACAGAAACTCATCTGCAACCACAGACACTTCGAGACACCTCACACTTCCTGGTTGGGAGTCAGTGCAGGTGCACCGCCCTGAGTGTCCAAGCACAGCTCCTGCTTCACAGATGGTGGGGGACCTCAATCCTTCCCTTAGGGATGGGCGAAGGGACTGAGAAGGAGGGGCGGTCATTTCAGCAGCTTATTATGACAAAAAGTCAAAACTCCCAAATCCTCTTCCGGGCATATACGGACAGCAGCACCCACTCACCTCCCCCAAGGCCACCCTAATGTCACCCAAGCCAGACAGCATGGCACTGTACTCCCTGCACAGATGGCTGCAGCCCCCACCCTGGACCCCTCTCCTCCCACCACCTCCAACCCTCAAGGGGAAGCCTTGCTCACCTGTGACTCCTCGTGCCTCAACGCTGACCTTGAGGTCAATGTTGGTGGAAGATGTGGACGTGGCACTGAGATATGCAGTGACTTGGACGAGGACAGAGTGCTGCCTTCACTCTCTCATCAGGTCACTGCTCTCAGCTTCACGGCCCCTAAAGCTTACTGAGAAATCCCGGGCATGAGGTCAATTGATTAACACAGAAAAGGCAAATGTATTTAATGTGTATACACAGGAGCCTTCAGAATGAAAACCGCAGGGTACCGGAGAAGTTGCCTGTTTATGCTTAGCCTCAACAACATATGGACAGCTGTGTAGAAAGGGGATTGGACAAACAGAGCAGGATGGAATGCTGACGGACCGAGTGGGGAACCAGGGCCTGCTGGCCCGGAAGTGCTGGAGGAGAACGAATGCCTCACAAAGGAGCAGCCGCCGCTCAATGCCTGATGGGCCTTTGGTGTATAAATACCCCCACTCCCTCCTTTGGGTGAGTAAACTCCACGGTACATGTTCTTCCCTGGCTTGGCCAGAGTCCTCATGGGGAGTCAAGCCCAGGTTTACATTTCCAAATGTAATCCTATTCCTTTTTGGAATTAAGTTTCTAAGCAACTGATGTTCAGACAGGGGCCCTCAGCGCGTAGAGCCAATGTTTCAGTGTGTTTCAATGCCTGTTTCTGTATGTTGGTGCTTTGCAAACAACAAATGGTCAAATAAAAAGAAAAGTTAATAATTAAAAATTAAGGAAAAGGGGATCTGGCCCCAAATATCTGATGCTAAAGAGACAAAAATGATAAAAATGATATATTGATTCCATTGGTGCACAATTCAATCACCAAACTTATTTCAGTGAACATGATTCTTCCGTTTCTTATGGAAAATATTCAAAACTCTTCAAAACAAAGTAGTTTCTGGCAAACCTATCTTTCCATGTTTCTCTTTTAGTGATTTTAGAAAATTTTTCCTATCATTATTATGTTTTACAGCTCTGCGTTTAAGGCAGGCAGAAGATGTAAAAGAAACTATTGATGGCCAGTTTGCATTTTACAATCCACAGAGCACAGCTGGGGAGGTTGAAGCAGCTCCAGCATGGAGGCTAATCTGCCATGTTGACTTCTGATTAACCCTTGGTCCAGGAAGGCCTCTAAGATTTCTATTTTATTTACTGTTCCCTGGGTAAGAGCTTGTGCTTGCCATAAATCCTGCCCTTAGGTCAACACGACGTTGACAATAACCCCTGCCTTTGGGCAGGTTCACTTAGCACTCTTGCCTTTCCCTGGGGATCTACTTCAATTGTCCTACACCCCCTTCCCTACAGCGTAGAACCCCAGATTGGGGGGTTACAGCCCAGGGTCCACGGTCTTGTTTTATGGCTGCCCGAGACCATGGCTTCTGTTTGTAAGTCCCTATTAAACATTTCTTCCTGAGAAACCACATTTGTCAGCCTCTTTCTTTGACCTCTTGACTTCCTTGGACTTTGGGGGTAGGTTTGCATAAGCCTGCCCACTGCAGAACAGTAATGGCAAGGCTTCATTGATTTGCCGAGGCAAGAAGAATTGTTACCTGTACAACAGCCCTGATGAATTGCATAGAGCACCGTTGAAGTAGCTCCATCTTAGAAAAACACTCCAATGTTTTTTTTTATGCAAAATCTTCTGGTTTTTTAATTTTTGTATTTTTATTGCACTTTAGGTTCTGGGTACACGTGCGGATCACGCAGGGTTGTTGCATAGGTACACACATGGCAAGGTGGTTTGCTGCCTCCATTCCCCCATCACCTACATCTGACATTTCTCCCCATGTTATGCCTCCCCCTCGCCCCCCACTGTCCCTCCCTAAACCACCCCCAACAGACCTCAGTGTGTGATGCTCCTCTCCCCATGTCCATGTGTTCTCATTGTTCAACACCTGCCTGAGTGAGAACATGCGGAAACACTCCATCTTATACTTCAAAAGGCATCTCGTCACAGGGACCAGACATTTGCCTCATCAATAAAGATATCATTCAAGCACCAGATAAGGACATACCCAGGCACACTCTTCCACTATCAGATTCACCCCAGGACTCTGTGACCACAAAGAACATGAAGAGGGCAGGACTTTACTAGCTGGAAACTGCCGTTTCAATAGACAGCATCTTGCTGTTGCTCATGACAAGCACCAGCATCTGTCACCAAGGACTCTGGCCACATCAAAGATTCCTTCTTGCATAATGCTGATGCTGACGACTGCCCAGGCCAGGCCAGGAGGTTCTTTTTGTCCATGTCACTCTTCCTGGACTGGCTTGTTAACCCTTTTTCCTATCCCCTTTCTCTTGATGTTAAATGTTACTTTGTTTATCATGGAAAGTTTAATCCATAACATCTATCTATTGATTAAATATACTATGACACATGGCTTGCAGTATTGACTGGCTTGTGGCTTGAGCCTGTGTGCCGGAGCTCTGACCACTGAGTGAACAGGAGGCACTAAGAACTGCCTGCTTGGGAAGACAACAGATGCTGGGGAGGATGTGGAGAAATAGGAACTCATTTACACTGTTGGTGGGCGTGTAAGTTAATTCAACCATTGTGGAAGACAGTGTGGCGATTCCTCAAGGATCTAGAAATAGAAATACCATTTGACCCAGCAATCCCATTACTGGGTGTATACCCAAAGGATTATAAATTGTTCTATTATAAAGATACATGCACACATATGTTTATTGTGGCACTGTTCACAATAGCAAAGACTTGGAACCAACCTAAATGCCCATTGATAATGGACTGGAAAAAAAAAATGTGGCACATATGCACCATGGAATACTATGCAGCCATTAAAAATGATGCTTTCATGTCTTTTTCAGGGACATGGATGAAACTGGAAACCACCCTTCTCAGCAAACAGACACAAGAACAGAAAACCAAACACCACATGTTCTCACTCATAAGTGGGTGTTGAACAATGAGAGCACACGGACACAGGGAGAGGAACGTCACACACTGGGTCCTGGGGATGGGGGACTAGAGGAGGAATAGCAGGGAGTGGGAGGATTGGGGAGGGATAGCATTAGGAGAACTACCTAACGTAGATGACGGGGTGATGGATGCAGCAAACCACTACCATGGCATGTGTATACCTATGTAACAAACCTGCACGATCTGCACGTGTACTCCAGAACTTAAAGTATAATAAATGAATTTTTTTTTTTAAAAAAAAGCAAAGGTATAGAAAAAAACAAAGAAATTGCCTGCTTGGGATCTCCATGTAGCTTGTGACTTTCATGAGTAAAATGGCATCAGTAGAAGCGTGACTTTGTGAAAAGACACGAAGGTGCACAGACCTGGTTGTCTCTGACCTGGCGCAGCCCACAGCGCACATCCACCACCCAATCAGAGATGCAGGCCCATTAACAGCCTCCATGGCAAAACCATCCCATCTCCAATCCCATGTTGTGTTTGGTTCTCAGAGTCTCCTTGGCCGCCTTCAAAATCAGTCCGTTTCCTCCTTCCCGGGGACCATAACCTTGGCGCATGGGACAATGGCAGACTGTGGGACATTCCTCAATTCAGGTTTGTTTCATGTTTCCTTATAACCAGACCTGGGACCCACATTTCTGACAGAAGTTGCACAGAAGTGCTGCCGAGCTCTCCCCGTTGGTGCTGTCAGGGGGTGCTCGATCTCCCCTTGTCCCGTTGGACTTTTGGATACTTGACTTTTTCCCCAGTGCAGACTCCCATTCAGCATTTATTTCCTAGAATTGAAATGTCTCCTGGGACCATGACTTTTGGTGTCTGGAACACTTTCTTGGACATATAAAAGCAAGAGAAGTGGCTTTTATCCATAGCCAGTTACTCTAGTTATTCCCAGTACAAGTCATTACTTCAGTACTTTCTCCAAGCAGCCTGAAAACAAATGCCTTTGTATCTCTTTTCTCGAAAGTCTCTCTCTTCACCTCCTGGGGGGTTGTGGTTTTAACTCAACAAGCCCTGAGCATGTTGGTTGTCACCACCCAAGGGTGGGAGTAACTGCTGCCCCTACACCCTCCATATCCTTCTTCCCTGCAGCTCCGCCTCCTCCTTTTCCTCCTTCTTCCTCCTGCTCCTATTGCATAAAAGGCAACTCACTGTTAACTGACACAATCACAAAAGATTAAAGATAATGCAACCACAGGAGGATTCCCGGGGTGTGAGGACTGCTGGATTTCTAAGAGGAGCTGCGGAAGGTGGGCATGCCAGGAGATGCACCCACAGTAGACACTTTTGGGGGCTTCATCCCCACGCGTGCCTGACATGGGGCAGTAGCGAGGGAGCTAGGAGGTTCCCTGGGAGCAAAGCGTGTCCATGGAGGAACCCAGGGAGGAAAACTGCAGAAAGGTGTGGCGAGCAGTGTGGAGGTGGCTCGGCAAGGCTTGTGCCTGGAGACTGGAATGAGGGTGTTAGACTTGGGCTTTAGAAAGCAGGCACTTTGACCTGGGGACAGGAGCACTTCCATCTTAAGAAACTTAAGTGAAATTGTTAGAATGATGTGCCCCAGATGTCCACACCCATATCCGTCCTGGGAAGCTCTCCTGGGCCTTGAGGAGCAGGGTGGCGGAGCCAGTTCCAGGGTGAAGCCTTGAAGGATGTGGAGGCGTCTGCCACACAGGTGAGTGTGAGAGAACACTTCAGGCCTGATGGAGCTGTGTGACGCAGACTGAGACCCCAGGCAACCGGTGCGTGCAGCAGAAAGAGAAGGGCTCCCGATTACACCCTCCAGGCATCCGCAGGACCTGATGCTTGTGCAGGGCACACTGGGTTAGTGGGGGTGGTCTGGGCACCTAGAAGAGGCTTGGGGGAAAAAATGTTGCATTTCTTTTGTATAGGAGGGAAAATTATATATGAAAAAAGTGAAACAGATGGTATTAGGGAAGATATTGAACTGAATCAAACTTGAAAGTGAAATCTTTTCACGTTCTAAGTGGAAAACGGAGCTTGTATCCATGAACGTAGCTCTTTGTATCTGGGGTTAGGCTGGGAGTGGCTCCGTGGAATCCCCTGGATGAAGACAGTTCATGTCCACCTGAGCTCCAAAAGGAACGCTGTGAAGAAACCCAGGCAGCCATGATGGACACCAGCACAGACACCAGGAAACACTTCAGAGAGGACTAACGAACACCCTGTGGACGTTTAGAAGAAAATGCAGCAAGGACTTCACATGTGCCGGACCCGGGCAGCCTCAGTTCGGTTCTGGCTGGCCCTCGAGCTCTGTGCCCAGGCAGCGCTGCCTGCCTCAGATCTGGACTTCAGCAAAGCATTTCACAGATTCTTTTAAAATCCCTTGCGAGGTCAGGTGTGATAGCTCCTGCCTGTAATCCCAGCACTTTGGGAGGCCGAGGCAGGCGGATCACCTGAGGTCAGGAGTTTGAGACGAGACTGACCAACATGGTGAAACTCTGTCTTTACTAAAAATACAAAAATTAGCTGGGCATGGTGGCAGGCGCCTATAATCCCAGCTACTTGGGAGGCTGAGGCAGGAGAATCGCTTGAAACCGGGAGGCGGAGGTTGCAGTGAGCTGAGATCGCGCCACTGCACTCCAGCCTGGCTGACAAGAGTGAAGCTCCGTCTCAAAAAAGTAGAAAATAATAAATTAATAAATAAAATCCCTTGAGATAAAACGGCAAGTGTAAACCGAACAACACTGCTGCTTAGCCACTTTGTACCAGCAGGAATGGGAAATGATTTTTTTTGGTGTGAAAAGAATTGATTAACGAAGTGCTACGGGGTCATGCCATTGGCCTTGTGCTGGTCAGAATTATTTTAAATCAACCAGTTACATGAAAAAAGGAAAGATGCTTATCAAACCTGCTGAATTCTAAGGTCTGTGATGGACAACTGATGCAGATAGGGCTCAAGATTCCATATTATCTCCTGCGCTTGAAATTCTGAGCTGAAAACAATAAAATACGAAGATAAGGGAATTAGAAACATGTAGGCCAGGGCTCTGTCTGGATTGCTGCTGTCCAGCAGAGATATAAGGTGAGCCACATATGTCATTTTAATTTTTTAGTAGCCACATTCAAAAAAGCAAACTGAGGCCAGGCACAGTGGCTCACACCTGTAATCCTAGCACTTTGGGAGTCCGAGGCAGGCGGATCGCCTGAGGTGAGGAGTTCGAGAACAGCCTGGCCAACATGGTGAAGCCCCCTCACTACTAAAAATACAAAATCAGCTGGGCATGGTGGCACACGCCTGTAGTCACAGCTACTTGGGAGGCTAAGGCAGGAGAATCGCTTGAACCCAGGAGGTGGAGGTTGCAGTGAGCTGAGATCACACGACTGCACTCCAGCTTGGGTAACAGAGTGAGACTCCATCTCAAAAAAAAAAAAAAAAGCAAACTGAAATCATTAATTTTCCAAATATTTTTATTTTAACTTGATATATCTACAATACAATACTTTCAGCGTGCAATCAATAAAAATTATCGGTGAGATCATTTACATTTTTGTAGAAAGTCTTCAAAATCAGGTGTGTAGTTGATAGCGCATTCAGTATGTACCACATCTCAGTTCTGACTAACATGCTGCAAGCACTCTGCACTCACACAGAACTGGCAGCTACCCTGTTGGAAGGCACAGGCAGAGAAACTGGTATATGTAAAAGTGACCAGATGAAGGTCACAAGCCTGATGTAAGTCACTGTCATAGATAATCCAGTCTTGGGCAGTGCTGGCAGTAGGGTGTATCACTTATCTATTGCCAAAACAGCACTGCCCGAGAAAACCCTAAAACCTCAGTGACACACAGTGACAATCACTCATCGTTGCCCATGAGTCTCCAGAGTGGTCCCCGTGCCACTGTGACCCAGCCCAGCACACTCCCGTCGGGTCAACAGGTCAGCCAGCGCAGGCTAGTTCAGAACGGCCTTAGCAGGAGCAACTTTTGTGCTCTGTCACCCTCACGCAGGCTGGCGCAGCGTACTGTCATGATGGAAGCTGGTTTCCAGCAGAGACCTGCAGAACAGACTGGAACTGGCACAGCCTCATTTTTCCCATGTTCCATTGGCCAAAGCAAGTCTCAGGCCAAGGCAGACTCACAGGGTGGGGAAGTGGACCCTCTGCCTGCAGTGGGAGGAGCTGTAGGCCACTTCCCAGAAGATGGGGGTGCCAGCAGCCCATTTACGGCGGCCATTGGTGCCACCAATCCACCTCAGCTAGGATTCCAGATGTGCATAGCAACAGGCCATGGATTGCTATGCTCATCAGTTGACAAATGGATCTTACAAGTGATGTGAGCTGCATTCAGAAATGCTATCTGAGTGACCACATGCTGGGGGCCATGCCCCTCCATAAAGAGTTCTAGCAAGTGAGTGTGTTTAGTCTCAAAATGAGAAAATTAGGGGGGCAACATGAAAGCTACCTTCAAATTTTAAAGAGCTATCATGGGGAAGAAAACAGCCCTGTTCTCAGTTCCTCTAATATTTTCTGAGGTTCATTATATACTGTACCAGGAACTATGCTAGGTGCAGATACAAAAGTAGAATAAGGGAAGTTTCCATAGATACCAGCTCATTGAAAGGAGAACTTTCTAACAAATGAACCAAGTCATTACTATCCAATAATTCACCTGCCACAGGAGCGCTCTAAGCTGGAACTACTCAGGCAGCATCATTGGCAAGGGAATTTCTTGCCCAGTTGTTGGTCACAGATATACCTTCTAAGGAGTGTTCCAACTCTCAGCGCTATAAGCTGGGCTTACGTGTTTGACTTGTGAGGATATAACATGTCATGCTTTACGTGTAGACTCATCTAACATCTTATAGAGATATACCTATAATCAGATATAACAACCTCAAGCAAACCCCAAGTTGCTAGGTGCTTAGTAAATTATTCTGTTACACTGAAGGGTAAAAAAGTACAGAATGATTAAATGACTTAAGATAACATGAGACAATGGGATAAACTGGAAGTGAAACAGACTGTGGGGTGCCAGTCTGTGCAGTTCACAAAGTCCCCATTGCTGACTAACCGCAAGCCCAGGGCCACTGTGTCCCTGCAGCTGGTTAGGTTTTTCCTCTACACAGAGAAATCACTTGACTTTATCTAGGTTGTTACAAAGCCAGTTGTTAACAGAACCAGAATTAGGATTCAGAAGTACTAGGTGTCAGGTTTCTGTACAAAGAGCAATCGTCTTCCACCAAAGCATTGCTGTTTCCCTACAAACACATGTCTGTGAAACCTCAAGGAATTTGTGCCGGGAGCTGCTGGCGAGAAGCAGGTGATAGCAGTAAGTCTGGGCATTGTGCACACATAGAGAAGCTGTCTGTGGAACGCTGATCCTTGTTTTTTGGTGGAAACAGTAAGAAACCTTAGAGCTGATCTTCTTGCTTCTGGAAGGTATGGAAACAGAGCACAAGCCGGCTGCTGCAGAAAGTTGTCAGACCTTTCGAGGCTGGCTGACTGCAGCTGCCTTTTGCTTGGCCGTGAGTTTGCAACCCTTTGAGGCTCTCGGAGGAGGGTGGCTGAACCTGTATCAGGGCCAAGGGCACCCCTGAGCAAAAAGAAACACCTTTTCTTTTGAGGTTTAACTTGATTAAAGCCTCTCTAATGATTAGGCTGGTCTCAACAGAAGCCCCCAGCCAAAAGAACATCGACAGTTCCCGGGGAAATAAGCCGTGAGGGAAGGGAGAGTGAGCAGGAAACCAGGACTCAGGATCCGGGCAGATTTGGCTGGTGTCAGCACAGCCTGAGGCTCCTCAGGAAGCTCCTCCCTCCCCGACCGTGGCACTGAGCACTCAGGGAACACCACTGAGCATGCATGAGAACCGCTACGCTCAGCTCGCGGTGGTGTCAGCTTCCTTAGAAAAACCCCTCTGTCTGTGTGCACAAGGCTCTTAACCAACCCCAGCGGTCACCAGGCATGGCCCCATGTCAGTGCCTGCTCTTCGCCGCATGTGAGGGAAGCAAGGGCAGCAGGGAAGGCATCCATGCAGTGAAGCCAGCGGCAGCTCCCAGGCGTCCTTTCCCTGCCCAGGATGTCTCTGGAAGCAGGATGAGGCCCTCGAGGCGGGCTCCCAGGACTCTTGGGAACACGGGAGGGTGAGCCCTGAGCAGGTGAGGGGCAGGGCAGTCATGGAGACTGGACTTTTGCTCATCTGGGCAGGAGAGTGATCAGGAAATGACTCTGAATGTGAGAAGACATGGCCAGGGTGGGACCGGCAGATGTGTGTCCTTCGGTGCTCCTGGAGGACGCAGCCCTGGCTGGTAACCCAGACTGTTTCTGTGCGGTCAATACTCACACCACCGCCAATGTCAAGCAAGCAATCCGGTGTCACGAAGCAGGGATGGTAAAAGAAGCACAGCCCGCCCCAGCTGGTCCTAGTGCCGCCAGTAGGCGAGGCCATAGCCCAGCGCACTCTGAAAACAGCTCACCCAGCAAAGATGCCAGCACAGAGAGAGCCTTCTGTAGAGTTCCATGTATGCAAAACCCTAGGGGAAGCCTCTTCTACTTAGTTACAGAAAACAGATGAACAGTAGCCTGGAGCAGGGAGGGACGGGAGGGATTGACAGGACGGGAGCTCAGGGAAGCTGGTGGGAGTAGAAGGTTCTAGATCTTGATTGCGGTTGCAGTAACACTGGAACATACTTGTCGAAACTCTCTGAAGTGAGCCTGAGAATGGATGCATTTTGCTGTATGTAAATTATCCCAATAAAGCTGATATTTAAAAATATGTGCCAACTCTCCAGGCTAATGCTGCTATTGGAAGGCTGATTTTCAGGACTGGGCACAGAGTTTCAGCACTGGGCACAGGCGGAGGAGTGAGGTTCCCTGATTTTCAGTCTTCACCGAGCTTCACCCAGAGGGCTGCAAAGGCAGCTCTGGCCAGAGTTACTTTGGAAATGCACCCTCTGTTTCTTCCTTGTTGCTTTTCACTGGTTACTGTTTTGAAACCTCATCAGAGGACAGAAAGAAGACTCAGGGAGCTCCTCTGCTGGGCCTTCCCCACCTCCCCCAACATCGGCACATCCCAGCGCAGGTCCTGGACGGTGTCGTTCAGACCCACGCCGTAAACACCCTCTACAGGCTGAGCTCTGTCTCTGTTTCCTCAGAAAAGTACCACAAGCCAGGTGGTTTAAAACAACGGAAACCTACTTCCTCACCATTTGGGGGGCCAGAAGTCTGAAATCGGGGTGCCGTCAGGGTTGGCTTTTACTGGAGGCTGTTGGGGGAACTGTCCCAGGCCTCACTCACCATTTCTGGTATGGTGTGCAGTTCCTGGCACCTATGACTTAAGGACGCATGGCTCCAACCTGTGCCTCCACCTTCACAAACCCTCTGTCTCTGTGTCCTCGCCTCTTTCCCTAGGCCGGCCCTGAATGCAAGATCATTTCATTTTAAGTCCCATAACTAACTGCAGCTGCAAAGACTATTTCCAAATAATATCCTGAGGTTCTGTGTGGACGTGAATTTTGGGGCAACACTATCCAGCTAATAATCACGTTAACCGACTCCACCCCTACACAGTGTCTTCAGCCTCGAGCCTCCTGTGGAGCTCCAGACGCCGGTCCCCACTCAGAGCACTCAGAGAGTCTCAGATCTGAAGCCAAACTCAGTTTCCCTCCCCACACCTGTTCCTCCACCATGTCCTGTCAGCAGACAGTCCTTCCAGCTGCTCGGGCCCCAAGCCTCGCAGTCATGCTTGGATTCTTTCTCCACATCAAATACATCAGCAAATGCTCTTGGCTATCTCCAGGATGTATTAATAGTGTATAGCCCGTGTCCCAGACTCAGAATTCTCACTCCTTCCTGCTCCAAACTTTTGCCCCTCCACAGAGAAGGCAAGGTTTTAGCATGATTCAAATCACGTCTGCATTCTGTTCTGAGGGCACCCACATGCGCCAGGATGGCACCCTGCGTCCTCCCATGACTTAGAGGCCCGGCAGAGGCCTTGCCCTGCCCCTCCCCATCCGCCCCCCGCTGCCCTGTGTCCTTCCCGGCTCTGTTGTTCATGCCGGTCACCCCGGCGGTCATGCTCTCCCTGGGACGTGCTCGGCCAGTCCCTGTTCTAGGGCGCTGTCCTTGCTGCTTCCCTGCCCAGGTTGTTGTCCAGACAGCCACACCATCGGCCCTGGGGCATCTCAGTTCAAGCTTCCCTGGCCACCTGCTTCAAAGAGCTTCCCGGCTCCACTCCACCTCCCTTCCTGGCTCTGATCCACTTCCTTTTCTCTCTGGCCTGGTCCCCACCTGGAAGGTCCCTGCCCAGAACGTTGTCACTAGGATGCAAAGCTCCGTGAGAAGGAGCTCAGCCCACGTCCCTGCCATTTCCTGGATGTTTGGAGCAGGGTCTAGCAGACAGCAGGCGCTCAAGAAAGAATTGCTGAGTGAGTGGGTGAATGAAGGCTTACTGATTGACATAAAAATTAAAGAATGTGGGTTTTTTTAAAAGCTTATCTCATTTTTTGCAACAATCTTCAAACCTGATCTTTGATCAGCCTTTAGCTGATGTATAGATAGGGTGAGGTTGCCACAATTTGGGGCAGATCTGCTTTGTGACTTGTCATCTAAAAAGGGGAAGAGGTTTTAACTTGAAAGAGAAAAAAACACTAGGCGACCTTTATGTGGAACAGTTACGCGAAGCCTCATCGGTGGCCAGGCAACTTCCTTTCCAACTTCTCCTTACTCGGGTCCCTCTGCCGTGTTTACACCTTGCCAAAGACCATGGAAACGTAAATATCTTGCCAAATAGAGCTGTTTAGACTGAACATGCAAAGCCTCCCTCTGGCCCTTGGACAACTACAGGTCAGGGAAATGAACAGGTGTAACATGAGGCTATACTCTTTCAAATTCCCTTTTAAAGTGGAAATTCCCACTCTTCGGTATTATCGTATTAAAGGGAACAAGCCTAATAAGTGGAATTACATGAAAAATGGGCACCTGAGGATATGAGCGTATAGATGGTGTACACTTATAGATGGTACAGAGCAGATGGTGTCCTTTGGACAGAGAGACACAAAACACTCTTTGCTGAACTTGAAGATGATATTGCTGGTTAAGAGCATAGACTGGAAAGACATCAGCATTTAAACCTTGGCTCTGGACCCTACTACTTCCTAATGGAGTGAGGTGTGTAAAGTTCGTCATCTCTCTGAGCCCTGCCTGCCTCATGTGTGGTATACAGACATGCAGGCACCCCTGTAAAGGCCTGCGTCGGGCACATAGTGGTTGGTGAAAATTGGAGAGCTGGAGAAGGAGAGGCATGTAGGTGATGCCTAAGTCATGAGAACACAGCACAACAGAAATCAACAATCGAAATCTAGCTTCACATTGATCCAACTTGCCAGAAGATCACCAAGACAGCTAAACTGCCGCTCCACACTGCGACTGCTGACTTGAGGCAGATAACACCTTTTGGGAACCATCTCTTGGGAATGTTCACAGGAAAATTGCTCCTTCAGGTACAAGGTTTTGAGATACAATCTCTGTGTCAATGACACTTTACATACAGGAACCCCAAAATGGAGGAAGTAGGCTATGGAGGAACAAGACAAGAAGGGAAAAGCAAAGTAGTCACAGAGGCGAGCTTGCTGCTCCCCTTCCTGCCACCTGGAGGAAATTTGAGGCTAATTCTGGAGACGTCAGAGTTTCTATTACTTTGGTTACTTGGCAGAGCCTAAAAACTTCCTCTTGGGTAGAAGAAAGAAAATCCTTTCTGTGCTGCTCCCTGGAGGGAAGGAGAGCAGGAGGACTCTGGTTTCCATGTGAGGAGCTCAGAGGAAGGCATCGCCCACTCTGGTCCCCTGAGCACAACCCCACAAAGAGCCCAGCCTTGGCCCACAGCTCCTTGACTACAATCCCTGCCTCCCGTTCATTACCCTTGCCTCTGGCCCTGTTCTTTGTGACGTGGCTCGACACTGGTGGCTTCTTCTGCTGCCGTATTCACCTCCAGTTTGAGATGTGGGTGATCCAGGAGAGCAGCATGTGGCCTCATGGTGCCACAAAGATGCCACACAAGGCCCAGTGCCAACAGGGGTCACTTAAAACATATTGCTGATCTGGGGCCTATGTCTGGAGGAAAGGGGGCAGTGAGGTCTTACAGTGACCCAAGAGGCTCCTATTCTGAACCACAGAGAGCGCCACACAGAGGCTGGTGAAACTGCTACTGGGCCCACAGTTTCCATGGGCCCCAAGTGCCTGGAGTGAAAGGTCCTTAGATCAAACAAGGACATCCAGTATCCTGGGGGGGTTCCTGTTTCTTCACGCTGACCACTTCAATAACGCAATCTTATTCGCAGGAAGGGGATTTTCTTGGCTTTGACCAAAACTGCAGTCTCTCCAGAGCTAAAAACTCAAGTTACTTCTGCCTGGTTCTGGCCTTTCCTGACTCAGCTCAGCCATTAACCAATAAAACTCATATCTCCTGTTCTAGAGGGAGACTGTCCCCCTGGAGGAGGGTCATGTATTAGGAGCTGCACCCTTCTGTTTAATTCCCCAGGAAGATCATTGCAGCTGAGGTCAACTTCCTCCCCAGAGAAGCAAAACCTGTTGGCTGCAGAGGCTGCTTGTTAAACAGAGAGGCATTACCTACAGGAGATGTGTGACGTCAGCCCTTTCAGGGATGGTGCCCATCCCTGAAAAGAGCAGAAGAAAAAGAATGCCCCTTCTCCTTCTCTCAGAAGTTGAAGATTCAGAGAAGGCAAAGCCATCTTCATTGAATGACTGTGTGACTGCCCATTTCTTAATGAGAACCCCAGAAGGCATAACTTCTAATTTGGAAGGAATGCAGAGGTGTTCTCTAGGCTAGTGTTTCTTAAGCCTTAGTGTGCAGATGACTTACCGCAGTGTAAATTCATGTGGATTCACAGACTCTGATATGGCAGCCCTGGGAGGGGCCTGACAGCTGCATTTCTAATGAGCTCCAGGTGACAGCAAGGCCCTGGTGTGGGACCACCCTTTGGACAGTGAGGCTCTAGCACACAGAACGAGAGCCGGACCTGGCACCCCTGGAGCACTTCCAAGGACCCGGAACTCTCATCGTTCTCCACCACAAAATGCGCTCTATTGGAGGCAGTGACACAGAATAGAAGCTCCACAAGTCGACTGAAAGGATGTCTCAACTTGAGGACCTGAAACTGAGACCTTTATCAAGGGACCCACTGGAACAACCAGGACTTCCCAAGGTTTCCAAGACAGACCAAAAGTGCAGTGACAGCACAAATGGCTGTGCCCCTCAATGGCTGTGCCAAGCAGGACACGTGGCAAGCCCTGCTCTGAGCCAGGCCCTACGTAGGCATGTTTACGAATGGACAGCCTGTCCCAGTGTTCCTGGTGTACTTGCTCTTCAAATGAATGCCCGTCTGCAGATGACATATTATCATGCCTGGAGAACACAATAAACGTGTTGTTCATATTTCGTTTTGTTTTATGTAAATATTTCTGACCCTCCTCTGAAGCCCTGGCAGTTACTTTGACAGCAGTAGGATTCCCGCTTGTCATTCCCGTTATTCACGGCCCCGCTCGTGGTTTTGCCTGCACGTGTCCCTCTATATTAAGGAATATTTCCGTCCACTTATGCTAGAGCACAATAGACGTCTGCTGCCACATGAGTGCTTCTAAATTTTCCACCTCTTTGAAAATGTGCATACTGGGGATCCATGCTATATTTAAAGGGAGATCTTAAGAAATGCCAATTCCCCATCATGAAATAGAATTCATGTAGTCTTATAACAGATCTGATCCAATGACATGAAAGTTGTCAGCAGAAGAAAAATTCCTGCTGATGCCTCCATGGGAATATGGGCTATAGAAATCACTGTTCTATCTGTAAATGTTTCTTATCAGCACCTCAGCAACACTCCGTAGGAAATACTTGCTGTTAGAAGCAACTATATTCAGATTTTCATTTTAGACAAGAACACTGCTCCAGGCTCCAAGTCTACAGTCCCAAACCCAAATTTAATCAATAGTTCCTAGAAAAATGTATTCCCAAATATCACTTTAAATTAGACTATAAAGTGATGAGTCTTATTTTGAATTTTCTTCTGGGAATAAAAGACCCTCACCCAGGCCAGAAGTGGTGGTTCATGCCTGTGATCCCAGCACTTTGGGAGGCTGAGGTGGACAGATCACCTGAGGTCAGGAGTTCAAGACCAGCCTGACCAACATGGTGAAACCGTGTGTCTACTAAAAATATAAAAAAAATTAGCTGGGCATTAGTGGTGGTCGCCTGTAATCCCAGGTAGTCAGGGAGCTGAGGCAAGAGAATTGCTTGAACCTGGGAGTCGAAGTTGCAGTGAGCCAAGATCGTGCCGTTGCACTCCAGTCTGAGTGACAGAACAGGACTCCATCCCAAAAAAATAAATGAATAAAAGAGTGTCATCCATTATGACATCTCACACAGAACAGGCATTTGTAGAATGTCGGAGTCATGTTACCTGGAAGTGTAATTAGTGTGCTCAAGAATCATCTTTCTCCATGTCCATGGGGCAGTCATTCCTGTTCGTCAGTATTTCCAGGTATCTGCCTTCTGAGAACAGGGCAGATCTGCCTTTGTCACTGCTGAGGCTACGGGACTTGCTCTGCTGATTTACTGAGATGAAGGTGATAAAGGTGGCACTTTTGGGCAGAGCCTTTCAGTTCTGGCGTTCAGTCCGCTCTGTTCTTTCCTCTCCCTGGTGCCCCACATGATGGAACCACAACCAGTACCTCTGAGTGACAGCGCTGTAGGGCAGGCCTGGGAGGACACAGAGCCAGGTAAGAAATGCGGCCGTTGGTCACTGTGGGAGGCTCTAGCCTATCCTTACTGATACAGGCGTTAAATCCTAAGTAACAGGTTTGGAAAAATCTGAAGGCAAACAAAGATTTGTCTAAACAGCCTTGAAACTGTCTTACCCTCTTAGAGCACGTCCGCAAGAGAAGTTGCAATGGACTAAATTATGTCCCTCCAAAATGTGTGTCATGTAATGGCCTGAATATCTGTGTGGTCCCCAAAATTCCTATGTTGAAATCCTCACCCTTAAAGAAAGGGATGCTGGTAGGAGGTGGGCCTCTAGGAGCTGATTAGGGCATGAGGGTGAAATCTCAGGAATGGGATTAGTGCCGTATAACAGAGACCCCAGAGAACTCCTTCGCCCCTTCCCCCTGTGAGGATGAAGTGAAGGCAAGAAGGGGACATCTGTGAACCAGGAATTGGGCCCTCACCAGACACCAACTCTGCCGGCACCTGGACCTTGGACGTCCAGCCTCAAGAACTGGGAGAAATAAATGTCTGTTGTTACAACAGCTGGAACAAGCTAAGGCTGAGATGTGTTTCTTATAGACTCTAAGGGCTGTTTATGTGCTGCGATCATTTCAATCGGTTCTTCACCTTTTTAAGATTGTGGGATTCCACTTTCCTAGAGGTTATCAAATGGGCTGCATTCATAATTCTTGCTAACATACTTGAGTGATGTCTCTGTGCCAGCAACGTACTTTGATTGGAGTAATAATATTACTCTCAATAAACCTCTGTGGGGAAATATTACAGATGAGGAAAATGGAATGAGAGAGGACAGGAAACTTACCCAGGGTCACACAACCTGTAAGTGGTGAGACTAGTGTCAGAGCTCACCCTATGTGCTCTTGGTAAACAGAGAACCTGTGACCTATGGATCTATCTCTACACCTGCGCCCTGTGTCTGGAACATACACCATTGAGGATTGCTAGCTGTGTGTGGCGGCCCTACAGACCATTGTGAACAGCCTTACACACTGCAGAGGAGCGACAGACTTTGGCAAGAACTCGGTCCTCTTAAAATCCTGACAACTTGGGAGATGCAGAGGTGAGCAGAAAACAGTGGTCTGAGAACCTGCTATGTACTAGATATGGTTTTCCCATTTAAGACTCACAGCCTTTATGCAAACTAGGTGTTATGTCCATTTTACAGATGGGAAACTGAGTCTTGGAGAGAGTGGAAGCAGCTTGACCCTACTAGAATCCTGCCACTTCCGAATTAGATTTACCCTACTAGAATCTGGGCACTTCCAAATTAGATTTACCCTAATCCAATCCACACACTTCAGAATTAGATTTACCCTAATCCAATCCACACACTTCAGAATTAGATTTACCCTAATCCAATCCACACACTTCAGAATTAGATTTCAACTCAAAGTCTGCCCGTTATGTAGCTGACTGTCTTTCCCCACATGACAGTGCAAGTTATCGGACTGGATTCCAGGAGAGGCAGGCCTTTCTGGAGGTCATTAGAAAGGTCAGATGCTGAACAGCTGCACCATAGGAATAAGGCTAAGGGGCACTAGAAGGAAGTGTCAAAAGGAGACTCAGGAAGCTGATCTGCTTCGTAATTCCATCTGCAAGGCCTGGTGTTTGTCTTCATCTCACATCTGACTTAATCACCATGGTGTCCAGGTTATTTTAAAGAAAAATCAGAAACTGAACTGAATTTTTTTTTTTTTTGCCGAACTGCTGAGGCTTTGTTATAAAGAAGAAAACAATCTAACCACCTGCTGGCGGTTCCCCCAAATCCATTCTCCCCTTCTTTCTGGAGACCTGGAGAATGAATTTTCAGCTAGATTTGTTTTTTTTTTTTTTTTATTTTGAGACGGAGTTTCACTCATGTTACCCAGGCTGGAGTGCAATGGCGCGATCTCGGCTCACCGCAACCTCCGCCTCCTGGGTTCAGGCAATTCTCCTGCCTCAGCTTCCTGAGTAGCTGGGATTACAGGCACGCACCACCATGCCCAGCTAATTTTTTGTATTTTTAATAGAGACGGGGTTTCACCATGTTGACCAGGATGGTCTCGATCTCTTGACCTCGTGATTCACCCGCCTCGGCCTCCCAAAGTGCTGGGATTACAAGCTTGAGCCACCGCGCCCGGCCTGAATTTTCAAAAACTGAAGCATCAACTTGATTTCTATAATGGTTACGTTTAATTAAGATCCAAGGAAATACAATTTTAGTTTAGACAAGAGCGATCTAAAGTTTAAGGGACTCTATTAACGAAGATTCATAAAATACACATCTAAAGTATTCCACTCTGAACACCTTAGCAGATAAAAATACTATAGGTAAATTGCCAGGAGAGGGAAGATGAGAAAATAGGTCTTAATTCCAAGTTACCAAGGTTCACCATCCCTTTAATACTGCCTTAAAATCTTGACAAAATTAGGGGTTGCCTCGCCCTCCTGGACAAAGTCTAGCTTAGATTTAATACCTTGCAATGACGCATGTTTCAGGACACTCAGAGGCAGAGTCCAGTCAAACAATCTTGCTCTGCCTTTGCCCCTATGAGGTACAGTGTTGGCCAGGGTGCAGACAGCATGTGCTTTGCTTCCAGCTCCCTGTTGAAAGTGGAGCATTTTCCCTGTTTCAATAGCCCAACTCAAAACACTTCAGCCACCCACCCGCATGAGCCCATGTGGTTTCAGAGGCAGACATTGGGAGGTGCTCTGATCACGCTGGGGTCTGTGGACTGTCCAGGTGACTCCTTCAGAAAGTGGAGGTTTTCTGATGTCTCTGAGCAAGTCCTGGGCAGAAATGGCAAACTAATGCTGCTATTTAAATATAAGTCTATGCTACCTTTGGATAAATGTTCAGAGGAACACTAAATCATTCTTCTCATGTCATTTGAGGCAAAAAAGGAAGGAAGAAAGGAAGGGAAGGAGGGAGGGGAAAAGGTAGAAATAGGTAGATCCCTTTTCTCTAACAGAAAAAAAAATAGCAAGTATGTTTCTAAAAACATGAACTGATTAAATAAGTATGATTTCCCATTTTTAGGTAATGAGACTGAGAGATTAGATAATTGTCTCATACTATAGCTGGAGAAACAAAACCAGCAGAAAATCTGTTCAGGATGTAAGTCTGTTTTCTCTCCAGCTGGTGCTGGTGCTTCAGGTTGGCAGGGCAGGCAGTGAGGAACAGAAATGGACGTCGAGTGGGAAAGATAGGGGTAACCTGGACCTAAGGCATAAGAACCAGCCAGACCCTGAGTCACCTCTGGTTGCCTCTGACCCAGGTGACAGGGAATCTTTGTCACAGAGCTAAACACTAGCTGAATACACTGGGTAAAGTGTGTGAGATGCTGGAGGGGGATCGAGGTTGTCTGGAATCCCAAGGCAAAGGATTTCTACACAGAAAATCACCAAGTCTGTGAGTTGGAACAGCTTCATATCTTCTTTCTAATCTGTAAGTTTTTTCTTGTTTCATTGCACTGGGTATGAATATAAAACCGGGTACTGTGGAATATTGAACAGGAGTGATGGGAATGGACATCTTCATCTGGAAGGAAAGCATTCATTCCTCCACCATCACATTAGCTGTGGACACCCTCTATCAGGTTGGGTAAATTCCCTTCTATTCTATATAGGTTTTCTGTGACATCCTCTATCAGGTTGAGTAAATTCCCTTCTATTCCTAGTTTGTTAAGAATTTTATCATGAATGAATGTTTAATTTTATCAAATGACTAATTTTTCTATATAAATTGGCATGATGCTGTGCTGTTTCTTTAGAATGTTAACATATTGGATGACATTGTCTTTCAAATATTGAACCTCCTTAGCACTCACCCATCAAAACTCAACTTAGTCATCATGTATTATTAATTTTGTCTATTGCTGGATTTGATTTGTTGATATTTTGCCATATTTTTGTATCTATGTTTATGAAGGACATAGGTGTAGTCAGTTATATTAGTGCACTATCTGTCCAGTTAGGTGTCTGTTGAGAAGTGCTCCCTCTTCCTTGTTTCTGCAAGGCTTTGTGAAGAATTTGTATTATTTCTTCTTTAAATGGTTGGTAGGATTAATCAGTAAAATCATCTGGATCTGGAGTTTCTTTATTTGAAAGATTTTGCTATTATACAAGCTTAATTTCTCTAATAGATGTAGGACCATTTAGGATACCTATCCCTTCTTGAGTAAATTTTAGTTATTTGTGTCTATCAAGGAATTTACTCATTTCATCTAAGTTGTCAATTTCATGTGTAAAGAGTTTTTATAGCACACTTTTATGTGCCTTTTTGAGGGTCTGTCATGAGATTCTGTATTTTATTCATTACTTTAGCAATTTCTGTCTTCTCTCATTTTTCTTTGTCTGTCTTGCTAGAACTTAATGAATTTTACTGATGTTTTCAAAAAATAAGCTTTTGGTTTCACTGATTCTATTGTTTTTCTATTTTCAACTTCATTGATTTTGGCTTTTATCATTTTTGCATTTATTTTCCTCTTCTTTGGGGATAAGATGCTATTTAAATCCCTTCTATTCTAATATAAGCACTGAATGTTTTATGTTTTCTGCTAAGCACTGCTTTAGTGTATTCCATGTGTTTTAATATATTTTCATTTTCATTCAGTTCAGAATACTTTCCAATGCCTGTTGAGACTTCCTCTTTTACCCAAGGACTATATATATGTACAGTTTAATTTGTAAGTGTTTAGAGATGTTCTTGTAATAACTCAAGAATAGTATCTTATCAGCATTTGAGAAAGTCAGCACACTAAACATATCTACAACCAAGGACTCTCACAGAGTCTACTGTCCTGCCACTTCCACCAGAGCAAGTGCTGGTATCCATGGATGGGATACCTGAAGATGAATTGCATCACAGGGCTCTTTGCATCACAGGACTCTTTGCATCACAAGACTCTTTGCAGACATTCCCTAGCACAAGCCCAAAGCCCATTAGACCTGCTTGGTGACTAGACCCAGAAAAGCAATAACAATCATTGCAATCTGGCTCACAGGAAGCCCTATCCCTAGTAGGAGGGGGAGTGCACCATATCACGGAATCATCCTGTGGGACAAAAGAGTCTGAACAGCAGTCCTTGACTTCCAGGTTTTTCCACTAAAATAGTCTATCCAAATGAGAAGAAACCAAAAAAGTAATTCTGGTAATATGACAAAACAAGGCTCTATCATACCCCCAAAAGACCACACTAACTCCCCAGCAATGTATCAAATAAAAAAAAAAATTCTGCATTGCCAGATGGAGAATTCAGAAGGTTGATTATTAAGATACTCAAGATGGTACTAGAGAAAGGTAAAAACCAACTTAAAGAAATTTTTAAAACAATACAAGATTTGGATGAAAAAAATGCTCCAGAGAAATAGGTATCATAAAGAAAAAACAATCATAACTTCTGGAAATGAAAGACACACTTAGAGAAATACAAAATGTACTGGAAAATGTCAACAATACAATCAAACAAGTAGAAAAAAGAACCTCGGAGCTTGAAGACAAGGCTTTTAAATTAACCCAATATGACAAAGACAAGGAAAAAAGAATTTAAAAAAATTAACAAAGCCTCCAAGAAATTCGCGATTATGGTAAATGACAAAACCTAGGAATAATTCGAGTTTCTGAGGAATAAAAGGAATCTAAATGTCTGGAAAATATATTTGAGATAATAATCAAGGAAAACTTCCCCAGCCTCAATAGATACCTAGAAATCCAAATACAAGAAGCTCAAAGAACACCTGGGAAACTCATTGCAAACTGATTATCACCCAGGCAGATTGTGATCATAGGTTATCTAAAGTTAAGACAAAGGAAAGACTCTTAAGAGCTGTGAGGCAAAAGGACCAGGTAATGCATAAAGAAAAACTTATTAGATTAGCAGCAGACTTCTTAGCAGAAGCCCTGCAAGCCAAAAGGGATTGGGGTCCTATCTTAAACAAAATAATTGCCAGTCAAGAATTTTGTATCCAGTAAAAATTAGCTTCAAAAGTGAAGAAGAGAGAAAGCCTATTTCAGACAAACAAATGCTGAGAGAATTCACCACTACCAAGCCAGCACTATATGACAGGCTAAAAGGAGTTTCAAATCTTGAAACAAAACCTAAAAAACATCAAAATAGAACCTCCTAAAGGCATAAATCTCACAGGAACTAAACAGTAACACAATGAACAACAACAAAAATAACCAAGGTATTCAGACAACAACTAGCACAATGAATAAAACAGCACCTCACATCTCAATACTAACATCAAATGTATACAGCCTAAATGCTCTACTTAAAAGGTACAGAATGGATAAAAATCCACCAAGCAAGTATCTGCTGTCTACAAGAGACTCATCTAACACATAAGGACTCACATAAACTTATGATAAAGGGGTGGAAAAACATATTCCATGCAAATGGACACCAAAAGTAAACAGAAGTACCTATTCTTATATCAGACAAAACAGACTTAAAAGCAACATCAGTTTAAAAACACAAAGAGAGGCATTATATAATGATAAAATAAATAGCCCAATGGGAAAATATTACAATCCTAAATATATATGCATGCAATGCTGGAGCTGCCAATATTATAAAACAATTATTACTAGACATAAGAAATGAGATAAGATGTCAACACAGTAATAGTGGTGGACTTCAATATTCCACTGATAGCACTAGGCAGGTCATCAAGACAGAAAGTCAACAAAGAAACAATGGACTTAAACTATACCCTAGAACAAATGGACTTAACAGATTTACAAAACATTCTACCCAACAACTGCAGAATATACTTTCTTTTCATCAGCACATGGAATAAATTCTCAAAGATAGACTATATGATAGGCCACAAAACAAGTCTCAGTAAATTCAAGAAAATTAAAATTATATCCAGTATCCTATCAGGCCACAGTGGAATAAAATTGAAAATTAACTCCAAAAGGAACCTTCAAAGCCAGGCAAATTCATGGAAATTAAATGATCTGTTCCTGAATGGTTTTTGAGTCAACAATGAAATCAAGATGGAAATTTTAAAATTATTTGAACTGAACAATAATAGTGACAAAACTTATCAAAACCTCTGTGACACTACTAAAGTGGTGCTAAGAGGAAAGTTCATAGCATTAAATGCCTACATCAAAAAATCAGAAAGAGCACAAATAGGCAATCTAAGGTCACACCTCAAGGAACTAGAGAAACAAGAACAAAGCAAACCCAAGCCCAGCAGAAAAATAGAAATAACAGATTAGAGCAGAACTAAATAAAATTTAAACAAAAAAACACAAAAACTAAATGAAACGAGAAGCTGATTCTTTGAAAAGATAAACAAAATTGATAGGCCATTAGTAAGATTAACCAAGAAAAGATGAGAGAAGATCAATTAGAACTGAAATGGGAGCTACTGCAACCAATACCACAGAAATACAAAAAAAAAAAAATCATTCAAGGATACTATAAACACCTTTATGTGCACAAACTATAAAATCTAAAGGAGATGGATAAATTCCTGGAAATATACAAGTCTCATAGATGAAGCCATGAAGAAATAGAAACTCTGTATAGACCAATAACAAGCAGTGAGATAGAAACAGTAGTAAAAAATTGCCAACAAAAAACAAAGGCCAGGACCAGATGGGCTCACAGCTGAATTCTATCAGGCATTCAAAGATGAATTGGTACCAACTTACTGAAACTATTCCAAAAGATAAGAGGGAATCCTCCCTAAGTCATTCTACGAAGCCACTATTACCCTAATACAGAAACAAGAGAAGAACACAACAACAACAACAACAACAAACTACAGACCAATATCCCTATGAACATAGATGCAAAAACCCTCAACAAAATACTAGCTAACTGAATCCAACAGCATATTAACAAGATAATACACCATGATCAAGTCGGTTTCATACCAGGAGTGCAGGGATGCTTTAACATATGCAGGTCAATAAATGTGATACATCACATAAACATAATTAAAAACAAAAGTCATTTCATCAACTCAATAGATGCAGAAAAGGCATTTGACAAAATCCAGCATCACTTTATGATTAAAACCCTCAGCAGCTGAATGCGGGGGCTGATGCCTGTAATTCCAACAATTTGGAAGGCCAGCGTATGTGAATCATGAGGTCAAGAGATTAAGACCATCCTTGCCAACATGGTGAAACCCTGTCTCTACTAAAAATACAAAAATTAGCTGGGCGTGGTGGCATATGCCTGTAGTCCCAGCTACTCAGGAGTCTGAGGCAGGAGAATCACTTGAACCCGGGAGGCAGAGGTTGCAGTAAGCCAAGATCATGCCACTGCACTTCAGCCTGGCAATAAAGCAAGACTCTATCTCAAAAAAAAAAAAAGGCTTCCAGCAAGATGGCCAAATAAGAACAGCTCTGGTCTGCAGCTTCCAGCAAGATCAATGCAGAAGGTGGGTGATTTCTGCATTTTCAACTGAAGTACCCAGTTCATCTCATTGGGACTGGTTGAACAGTGGGTGCAGCCACAGAGGGTAAGCAGAAGAAGAGGCGGGCACCACCTCATGCGGGAAGAACAAGGGGTCAGGCAACTCCCTCTCCTAGCCAAGGGAAGCCATTAGGGACTGTACCATGCACTCCAGCCCAGATACTGAACTTTTCCCATAGTCTTCACAACCTGCAGACTAGGAGATTCCCTCTGGTGCCTACACCACCAGGGACCTGGGTTTCAAGCACAAAGCTGGGAGGCCATTTGGGCAGACACCAAGCTAGATGCAGTTTTGTTTTGTTTTTTTCATACCCCAGGAGTGCTTGGAATTCCAGCAAGACAGAACTGTTCACTCTCCCAGAAATGGGGCTGAAGCCAGGGAGCCAAGTGGTCTGGGTTCTCAGGTCCCCCAGATCACTTGGGACCCCCATTAAGCCCAGCAAACTAAGATTCACTGGTTTGAAGTTCTCACTGCCAGCAAAACAATCTGAACTCCACCTAGAACGCTCGAGCTTGGCTGGGGAAGGGGTGCCTGCCATTGCTGAGGTTTGAGTAGGCAGTTTTGTCCTCACAGTGTAAACAAAGCCGCTGGGAAGTTTGAACTGGGAGGAGCCCACTTCAGCTCAGCAAGGTTGCTGTGGCCAGAATACATCTCCTCTCTGGGCATGGCACATCGCTGAAAAAAAAGCAGCAGCCCCAGTCAAGGACTTATAGCTAAAACCTCCATCTCCCTGGGACAGAGCACCTGGGGGAAGGGGTAGCTGCGGGTGCAGCTTCAGCAGACTTAAATGTCCCTGGCTGATAGTTTTGAAGAGAGCAACAGATCTCCCAGCACAGCATTCCACTTCTGATAAGGGGCAGACTACCTCCTCAAGTGAGTCCCTGATCCCTGTTTATCCTGACTAGAAGACACCTCCCAGTAGGGGCCAAAAGATACCTCATACAAGAGAGCTCTGGCTGGCATCTGGTGGGTGCCCATCTAGGACAAAACTTCCAGAGGAAGGAACATGCAGCAGTCTTTGCTGTTCTGCAGCCTCCACTGGTGATACCCAGGAAAACAGGGTCTGGAGTGGACTTCCAGCAAACTCCAGAAGGCCTGAAGCAGAGGGACCTGACTGTTAGAAGGAAAACTGACAAACAGAAAGGAATACTATCAACATCAACAAACAGAACGTCCATTCAGAGAACCCATCTGAAGCTCACTGACTTAAAAGATGAAAGGTAGATAAATACAAGAAGATGGAAAGAAACCAGTGCAAAAAGGCTGAAAACTCCAAAAACCAGAACACCTCTTCTCCTCCAAAGGATTACAACTCCTTGCCACCAAGGGAACAAAACTGGAAGGAGAATGAGTTTGACAAATTGGCAAAAGTAGGCTTCAGAATGAGGGTAATAGCAAACTCCTCTGAGCTAAAGGAGCATGTTCTAGCTCATTTTAAGGAAGGTAAGAACCTTGAAAAAAGGTTAGATGAATTGCTAACTAGAATAACCAGCTTAGAGAAGAATATAAATGACCTGATGGAGCTGAAAAACACAGCACAAGAACTTCATGAAGCATACACAAGTATCAATAGCCAAATCGATCAAGCAGAAGAAAGGATATCAGAGATTGAAGATCAACTCAATGAAATAAAGTGAGAGGAAAAGACTAGATTTAAAAAAAAAAGAGAGAGTGAAAAGAAATGAACAAAGCCTCCAAGAAATACAGGACTATGTGAAAAGACTAAATCTATGTTTCATTGATGTACCTGAAAGTGACAGGGAAACTGGAACCTAGTTGATAAACACTCTTCAGGATATTATCCAGGAGAACTTCCCCAACCTAGTAAGGCAGGCCAACATTCAAATACAGGAAATACAGAGAACACCACAAAGATACTCCTTGAGAAGAGCAACCCCAAGACACATAATTGTCAGATTCACCAAGGTTGAAATGAAGGGAAAAATGTTAAGATCAGCCAGAGAAAAAGGTCGAGTTACCCACAAAGGGAAGCCCATGAGACTAACAGCAGATCTCTCAGCAGAAATCCTACAAGCCAGAAGAGAGTGAGGGCCAATATTCAGCATTCTTTTTTTTTCCCCCATTTATTTATTTTATTGCATTTTAAGTTTTGGGGTACATGTGAAGAACATGCAAAATTGTTTCATAGGTACACACGTGGCAGTGTGATTTGCTGCCCTCCTCTCCATCACCTACACCTGGCATTTCTCCACTTGCTATCTCTCCCCAGCTCCCCACCCCCCACCGTCCCTCCCCTATTTCCCCCCAACTGACCCCAGTGTGTAGTGCTCCCCTCCCTGTGTCCATGTGTTCTCATTGTTCAACACCCGCCTATGAGTGAGAACATGCGGTGTTTGATCTTCTGCTCTTCTGTCAGTTTGCTGAGAATGATGGTTTCCAGGTTCATCCATGTCCCTACAAAGGACCCAAACTCATCGTTTTTTGATGGCTGCATAATATTCCATGGTGTACATATGCCACATTTTCCCTATCCAGTCTATCGTCCATGGACATTTGGGTTGGTTCCAGGTCTTTGCTATTGTAAACAGTGCTGCAATGAACATTCGTGTGCACATGTCCTTACAGTAGAATGATTTGTAATCCTTTGGATATATACCCAGTAATGGGATTGCTGGGTCAAATGGAATTTCTATTTCTAGGTCCTTGAGGAATTGCCACACTGTCTTCCACAATGGTTGAACTAACTTACACTCCCACCAACAGTGCAAAAGTGTTCCTATTTCTCCACATCCTCTCCAGCATCTGTTGTTTCCAGATTTTTTAATGATCGCTATTCTAACTGGCGTGAGATGGTATCTCAACGTTGTTTTGATTTGCATTTCTCTGATGACCAGTGATGATGAGCATTTTTTCATATGTTTGTTGGCCTCATGTATGTCTTCTTTTGTAAAGTGTCTGTTCATATCATTTGCCCACTTTTGAATGGGTTTGTTAGTTTTTTTCTTGTAAATCTGTTTTAGTTCTTTGTAAATTCTGGATATCAGCCCTTTGTCAGATGGGTAAACTGCAAAAATTTTTTCCCATTCTGTTGGTTGCCGATTCACTCTAATGACTGTTTCTTTTGCCGTGCAGAAGCTGTGGAGTTTGATTAGGTCCCATTTGTCAATTTTGGCTTTTGTTGTCAATGCTTTTGGTGTTTTGGTCACAAAGTCCTTGCCTACACCTATGTCCTGAATGGTTTTGCCTAGATTTTCTTCTAGGGTTTTTATGATGTTAGGTCTTAT
>NW_022437022.1:101422-101820 GCF_009761245.1 Sapajus apella
GAACACCACAAAGATACTCCTTGAGAAGAGCAACCCCAAGACACATAATTGTCAGATTCACCAAGGTTGAAATGAAGGGAAAAATGTTAAGATCAGCCAGAGAAAAAGGTCGAGTTACCCACAAAGGGAAGCCCATGAGACTAACAGCAGATCTCTCAGCAGAAATCCTACAAGCCAGAAGAGAGTGAGGGCCAATATTCAGCATTCTTTTTTTTTCCCCCATTTATTTATTTTATTGCATTTTAAGTTTTGGGGTACATGTGAAGAACATGCAAAATTGTTTCATAGGTACACACGTGGCAGTGTGATTTGCTGCCCTCCTCTCCATCACCTACACCTGGCATTTCTCCACTTGCTATCTCTCCCCAGCTCCCCACCCCCCACCGTCCCTCCCCTAT
>NW_022437022.1:101920-209352 GCF_009761245.1 Sapajus apella
CTTGCTATCTCTCCCCAGCTCCCCACCCCCCACCGTCCCTCCCCTATTTCCCCCCAACTGACCCCAGTGTGTAGTGCTCCCCTCCCTGTGTCCATGTGTTCTCATTGTTCAACACCCACCTATGAGTGAGAGCATGCGGTGTTTGATCTTCTGCTCTTCTGTCAGTTTGCTGAGAATGATGGTTTCCAGGTTCATCCATGTCCCTACAAAGGACCCAAACTCATCGTTTTTTGATGGCTGCATAATATTCCATGGTGTACATATGCCACATTTTCCCTATCCAGTCTATCGTCCATGGACATTTGGGTTGGTTCCAGGTCTTTGCTATTGTAAACAGTGCTGCAATGAACATTCGTGTGCACATGTCCTTACAGTAGAATGATTTGTAATCCTTTGGATATATACCCAGTAATGGGATTGCTGGGTCAAATGGAATTTCTATTTCTAGGTCCTTGAGGAATTGCCACACTGTCTTCCACAATGGTTGAACTAACTTACACTCCCACCAACAGTGCAAAAGTGTTCCTATTTCTCCACATCCTCTCCAGCATCTGTTGTTTCCAGATTTTTTAATGATCGCTATTCTAACTGGCGTGAGATGGTATCTCAACGTTGTTTTGATTTGCATTTCTCTGATGACCAGTGATGATGAGCATTTTTTCATATGTTTGTTGGCCTCATGTATGTCTTCTTTTGTAAAGTGTCTGTTCATATCATTTGCCCACTTTTGAATGGGTTTGTTAGTTTTTTTCTTGTAAATCTGTTTTAGTTCTTTGTAAATTCTGGATATCAGCCCTTTGTCAGATGGGTAAACTGCAAAAATTTTTTCCCATTCTGTTGGTTGCCGATTCACTCTAATGACTGTTTCTTTTGCCGTGCAGAAGCTGTGGAGTTTGATTAGGTCCCATTTGTCAATTTTGGCTTTTGTTGTCAATGCTTTTGGTGTTTTGGTCACAAAGTCCTTGCCTACACCTATGTCCTGAATGGTTTTGCCTAGATTTTCTTCTAGGGTTTTTATGATGTTAGGTCTTATGTTTAAGTCTTTAATCCATCTGGAGATAATTTTAGTGTAAGATGTCAGGAAGGGGTCCAGTTTCTGCTTTCTGCACATGGCTAGCCAGCTTTCCCCACACCATTTATTGAACAGGAAATCCTTTCCCCATTGCTTGTTTTTGTCTGGTTTGTCAAAGATCAGATGGTTGTAGATATGTTGTGTTGCCACCGAGACCTCTGTTCTGTTCCATTGGTCTCTATCTCTGTTTTGGTACCAGTACCATGCTGTTTTGATTACTGTAGCCTTGTAGTATAGTTTGAAGTCTGGTAGTGTGATGCCCCCCGCTTTGTTCTTTTTGCTTAGAATTGACTTGGCTATGCGGGCTCTCTTTTGGTTCCATATGAAGTTTAAGGTGGTTTTTTCCCAGTTCTGTGAAGAAGGTCATTGGTAGCTTGATGGGGATAGCATTGACTCTGTAAATTACTTTGGGCAGTATGGCCATTTTCATGATATTGATTCTTCCTAACCATGAACATGGAATGTTTCTCCATCTGTTTGTGTCCTCTCTTATTTCGTTGAGAAGTGGCTTGTAGTTCTCCTTGAAGAGGTCCTTTACATTCCTTGTTAGTTGTATTCCTAGGTATTTTATTCTCTTTGTGGCAATTGTGAATGGAAGTTTGTTCTTGATTTGGCTCTCTTTAAGTCTGTTATTGGTGTATAGGAATGCATGTGATTTTTGTACATTGATTTTGTATCCTGAGACTTTGCTGAACTTGCTTATCAGTTTCAGGAGATTTGGGGCTGAGACGATGGGGTCTTCTAGATATACAATCATGTCGTCTGCAAATAGAGACAATTTGACTTCCTCCTTTCCTATTTGAATGCCCTTTATTTCTTTTTCTTGCCTGATTGCTCTGGCTAGAACTTCTAATACTATATTGAATAGCAGTGGTGAGAGAGGGCATCCTTGTCTGGTGCCACATTTCAAGGGGAATGCTTCCAGTTTTTGCCCATTCAGTATGATATTGGCTGTTGGTTTGTCATAAATAGCTTTTATTATTTTGAGATACGTTCCATCAATACCTAGCTTATTGAGGGTTTTTAGCATAAAGGGCTGTTGAATTTTGTCAAAGGCCTTCTCTGCATCAATTGAGATAATCATGTGGTTTTTGACTTTGGTTCTGTTTATGTGGTGAATTACGTTTATAGACTTGCGTATGTTGAACCAGCCTTGCATCCCCGGGATGAAGCCGACTTGATCATGGTGGATAAGCTTTTTGATGTGCTGTTGCAATTGGCTTGTCAGTGTTTTATTGAAGATTTTTGCATCTATGTTCATCATGGATATTGGCCTGAAGTTTTCTTTTCTTGTTGAGTCTCTGCCGGGTTTTGGAATCAGGATGATGTTGGTCTCATAAAATGATTTGGGAAGAGTTCCCTTTTTTTGTATTGTTTGGAATAGTTTCAGAAGGAATGATGCCAGCTCCTGTTTGTATGTCTGGTAGAATTTGGATGTGAACCCATCTGGACCTGGGCTTTTTTTGGGTGGTAAGCTCTTAATTGCTGCCTCAACTTCAGACCTTGTTATGGGACTGTTCAGGGTTTCGGCTTCTTCCTGGTTTAGGCTTGGGAGGAGGCAAGTGTCCAGGAATTTATCCATTTCTTCCAGGTTTATTAGTTTATGTGCATAGAGTTGTTTGTAATAATCTCTGATGATGATTTGAATTTCTGTGGAATCTGTGGTGATATCCCCTTTATCGTTTTTTATTGCATCAATTTGGTTATTCTCTCTTTTCTTTTTTATTAATCTGGCTAGTGGTCTGTCTATTTTGTTGATCTTTTCAAAAAACCAGCTCCTGGATTTATTGATTTTTTGAAGGGTTTTTTGTGTCTCTATCTCCTTCAGTTCTGCTCTGATCTTAGCTATATCTTGTCTTCTGCTAGACTTTGAGGTTTTTTGATCTTGCTCCTCTAGTTCTTTCAGTTTTGATGATAGGGTGTCAATTTTTTATCTCTCCTTGCTTCTCATGTGGGCACTTATTGCTATATATTTTCCTCTAGAGACTGCTTTAAATGTGTCCCAGGGATTCTGGTATGTTGTGTCTTCATTCACGTTGGTTTCGAAGAACATCTTTATTTCTGTCTTCATTTCATTGCTTATCCAGTCAACATTCAAGAGCAAGTTGTTCAGTTTCCATGAAGCTGTGCGGTTCTGGGTTAGTTTTTGAATTCTGAGTTCTAACTTGATTGCACTGTGGTCTGAGAGACTGTTTGTTATGATTTCCGTTCTTTTGCATTTGCTGAGGAGTGATTTACTCCCAATTATGTGGTCAATTTTAGAGTAGGTGTGATGTGGTGATGAGAAGAATGTATATTCTGTGGATTTTGGGTGGAGAGTTCTGTAAATGTCTATTAGGTTTGCTTGGTCCAGGTCTGAGTTCAAGTCCTGGATATCCTTGTTAATTTTCTGTCTGGTTGATCTATCTAATATTGACAATGGGGTGTTAAAATCTCCCACTATTATTGTGTGGGAGTCTAAGTCTCTTTGTAAGTCATTGAGAACTTGCCTTATGTATCTGGGTGCTCCTGTATTGGGTGCGTATATATTTAGGATCGTTAGCTCTTCTTGTTGCATTGATCCTTTTACCATTATGTAATGTCCCTCTTTGTCTCTTATGATCTTTGTTGCTTTAAAGTCTAATTTATCAGAGACGAGAATTGCAACTCCTGCTTTTTTTTGCTCTCCATTTGCTTGGTAAATCTTCCTCCATCCCTTTATTTTGAGCCTTTGTGTATCCTTGCATGTGAGATGGGTTTCCTGGATACAGCACACCGATGGGTTTTGGCTTTTTATCCAATTTGCCAGTCTGTGTCTTTTGATTGGGGCATTTAGTCCATTTACATTTAGGGTTAATATTGTTATGTGTGAATTTGATACTGCCATTTTGGTGCTAGCTGGGTGTTTTGCCCTTTAGTTGAGCTGGTACTTGTTGTTCCTTTATATGTGTAGAGCCTCTTACAGGAGCTTTCATAGAGCTGGCCTGGTGGTGATGAAATCTCTGAGTACTTGCATATTCCCAAAGGATTTTATTTTTCCTTCACTTATGAAGCTTAGTTTGGCTGGATAGAAGATTCTGGGTTGAAAGTTCTTTTCTTTAAGGAAGTTGAATATTGGCCCCCACTCTCTTCTGGCTTGTAGGGTTTCTGCTGAGAGATCTGCTGTGAGTCTCATGGGCTTCCCTTTGTGGGTAAACCAACCTTTCTCTCTGGCTGCCCTTAGTATTTTCTCCTTCATTTCAACCATGGTGAATCTGACGATTATGTGCCTTGGAGTTTCTCTTCTTGATGAATATCTTTGTGGTGTTCTCTGTATTTCCTGGACTTGAATGTTTGCTTCCTTGCTAGGTTGGGGAAGTTTTCCTGGATAATATCCTGAAGAGTATTTTCCAGCTTGGATTCATTCTCTTCGTCGCATTCAGGTATGCCTATCAAAAGTAGATTAGGTCTTTTCACATAGTCCCACATTTCTTGGAGATTTTGTTCATTCCTTTTTACCCTTTTTTCTCCAGTCTTGCCTTCCCATTTTATTTCATTGAGTTAATTTTTGACCTCTGATATCCTTTCTTCTGCTTGGTCAATTCGGCTGTTTATACTTGTCCATGCTTCGCAAAGTTCTCGTGTTGCATTTTTTAGCTCCATCAATTCACTTATATTCCTTTCTATTTTGTCCATTCTCGTTAGCATTTCATCAAATCTTTTTTCAAGGTTCTTAGTTTCTTTGCATTTGGTTAGAACATGTTCTTTGAGTTCACAGAAGTTTCTTACTACCCACCTTCTGAAGTCTGATTCTGTCATTTCATCACACTCGTTCTCCATCCAACCTTGTTCTCTTGCTGGTGAGGAGTTGTGATCCCTTGTAGGAGGAGAGGTGTTCTGGTTTCGGGTGTTTTCATCCTTTTTGCGCTGGTTTCTTCCCATCTTTAAGGATTTATCCACCTGTCGACTTTGTAGTTGCTGGCTTTCAGATTGGGTCTCAAATCTTCCAGATTGACATTCTGTTTGTTGATGATGAGGTTATTTCTGTTTCTTGGTTTTCCTTCTGACAGTCTGGCCCCTCTGCTGTAGGTCTTCTGAGGTTCACTCCAGGCCCCGCTTGCCTGGGGTTCACCTGCAGCAGCTGCTGAACAGTAAGGGTTGTTACCAGTTTTCTTCTTCTGCTATCTTTGTCCCAGAAGGAAACCCGCCTAGTGTCAATCTGATCTCTCCTTTATGAGGTGTCTCTTTGGATATATAGGGGTCAGGGAGCTGCTTGAGGAGATGGTCTCTTCTTTATAGGAGCTCAAATGGTGAGCTGTGAGCTCTGTTGTTCATTCAGAGCTGCTGGGTAGGTACGTTTAGGTCTCCTGCAGCAGAACTCATAAACTGCTTTTTGTTCCCAGGTGCTCTGTCCCTGGGATTTAGGGCTTTATTTATGAGTTTCCGTTATGCTGCTGCCTTCTTTTTTTTTTCCCTTCAGACTTGCCCTGCCCGGCAAGGAGGCAGCCTAGTCACTGTCGGCCTGTAGAGGCTTTGCTGAGCTGCTGTGGGCTCCGCCCAGCTGCTCAGTGAACTTCCCTGCAGTCCTGTTTATATGGGTGTAGTTAGAACTGCTTTGGCAATGGTGGCCCGCCTCTGTTGAGGTGGAGTCTCTCTGCTGTGGCGGGTTGCCTTGGCAATGGTGGGCTGCCTCAGCATTGGCCAACTACCTCCCTCGTGGTGGGCTGCCTCGGTAATGGCGGACGCCCCTCCCTCACAGAGCTGGACCGTCCCGGGTTCAGCTGCGCTTGCTGTGAAACTCTCAATCCAGAGTTTCTTGTTGCTGTTCTTTTGTGGGGGTGGGACCAGCCGAGCCTGATCGCCTGGCTCCCTGCCTCAGAGCCTTTCTTAAGTTGGTGTTCCAGTCGCCTGTTGAAGAGGCGCCGGGGTCTGTTTGTTTTCGCCTGCGGCCACTCACTGCGCTGGCTTAAACAGCAGCACTGAGGTTTGTGGCACTTTTTTTTTTTTGCCCTGGAATCTACTGTCCTGGTTCCCTGCTCAGTCCCCTTTTTAAACAGATGAATGGGTGACTTCCTGTGGTTCCAATCGCCAGCCAAAAGGGCACCTGGACCGGTGTATTTTGTACAGAGAACCGCTGCTCCGGGGCGCTGACAAAGCAGCCGCGTGGGGCAAAGCAGCAGTGCCGGCTGGCACAGCTGCACTGGCCGAAACAGCCGCGCTGGTGACCTGTGGAGCTTCTCCACCTGGGAATTTCCTAGTCTGTGGGCAATAAAAATGCGGTGTCCACTCACCCTCTGCGCTTTCACTGGGAGCTGCAATCCTGAGCTGTTCCTAAACCTCAGCATTCTTAATGAAAAGAATTTTCAACCCAGAATTTCATGTCCAGCCAAACTAAGCTTCATAAGCAAAGGAGAAATAAAATCCTTTACAGACAAGCAAATGCTGAGAGATTTTGTCACCACCAGGCCTGCCTTACAAGAGGTCCTGAAGAAAGCACTAAACATGGAAAGGAACAACCAGTACCAGCCACTGCAAAAACATACCAAATTGTAAAGTTCGTCGACCCTGTGAAGAAACTGCATCAACTAACGGGCAAAATAACCAACTAGCATCATAATGACAGGATCAAATTCACAGATAACAATATTCACCCTAAATGTAAATGGGCTAAATGCCCCAATTTTAAGTCACAGACTGGCAAATTGGATAAAGACTCAAGACCCAATGGTGTGCTGTATTCAGGAAACCCATTTTACATGAAAAGACAAGCAGTCTCAAAATAAAAGGATGGAGTAATATTTACCAAGCAAATGGAAAGAAAAAAAAATCAGGGGTTGCAATCCTAGTCTCTGATAAAACAAACTTTAAACCAACAAAGATCAAAAAAGACAAAGAAGGGCATTACATAATGGCAAAGGGATCAATGCAACAAGAAGAGATAACAATCCTAAATATATATGCACCCAATACAAGAGCACCCAGATTCATAAAGCAAGTTCTTAGAGACCTCCAAAAAGATTTAAACTTCCACACAATAATAATGGGAAACTTTAACACCCCACTGTCAATATTAGACAGATCAAAGAGATAGAAAATTAAGAATATCCAGGACTTGAACTCAGATCTGGACCAAGCAGACCTAATAGACATCTACAGAACTCTCCATCCCAAATCAACAAAATATACATTCTTCTCAGCACCATATCACACTTATTCTAAAACTGACCACATAATTGGAAGTAAAATATCCCTCAGCAAATGCAAAAGAATGGAAATCATAGCAAACAGTCTCTCAGACCAGAGTGCAATCAAATTAGAACTCAGGATTAAGAAACTCACTCAAAAACCACACAACTACGTGGAAACTGAACAACCTGCTCCTGCATAACTACTGGGTAAATAAGGAAATTAAGGCAGAAATTAAGATGTTCTTTCAAACCAATGAGAATGAAGACACGACATACAGGAATCTCTGGGACACATTTAAAGCAGTGTATAGAGGGAAATTTATAGCACTAAATGCCCACAAGAGAAAGCAAGAAAGATCTAAAATCAACACCCTAACATTATAATTAAAAGAACTAGAGAAGCAAGAGCAAACAAATTCAAAAGCTAACAGAAGACAAAAAATAACTAAGATCAGAGCAGAACTGAAGGAGACAGAGAGACAAAAGACTCTTTAAAAAAAATCAATGAATCCAAGAGCTGGTCTTTTTAAAAAGATCAACAAAACAGATAGACCACTAACCAGACTAATAAAGAAGAAAAGAGAGAAGAATCAAATAGACACAATAAAAAATGGTATATATTTACCATGGAATACTACTGAGTCAATCTTAGCAAACTAACACAAGAACAGAAAACCAAACACTGCATGTTCTTGCTCAGAAGTGGGAGTTGAACAATGAGAAGGGGCCTGTTAGGGGTTCGGGTGTTCGAAAATTTATGTGAAACCAAAAAAAAACTGCATAGCTAAAGCAAGACTAAACAAAAAATAAAATAAAATAAATCTGGAGGCTCACATTACGTGACTTCAAACTATACTACAAGGCTATAGTTACTAAAACAGCATGATACTGGTATAAAATAGGCATGTAGATCGATGGCAAAGAACAGATAATCCAGAAATAAAGCCAAATAATAGATAACCCAGAATTACAGCCAACTGATCTCCAGCAAAGCAAACAAAAACATAAAGTGGAGAAATAACACCCTATTCAAAAAATGGTGCTGAAATAACTGGAAAGCCATATGTAGAAGAATGATGCTGGATCCTCATCTCTCACTTTATACAAAAATCAACTCAACATGGATCAAAGACTTAAATCTAAGACCTAAAAGTAAGAATAAAAATTCTAGAAGATAACATCAGAAAAACTCTCCTAGATTTTGGCTTAGACAAAAGTTTATGACCAAGAGCCCTAAAGCAAATGCAACAAAAACAAAACTAAGAAGCTTCTGCACAGCAAAACAATCAGTAGAGTAAACAAACAATCCACACAGTGGGAGAAAATATTCACAAACTATGCACCTGACAAAGGACTAATATCCAGAATCTACCAGGAACTCAAACAAACCTCATCAAGAAGTAGGCAAAGGACATGAATAGACAATCCTCAAAGGAAGATATACAAATAGCCAATACACATATGAAAAAATGCTAAGCATCATTAACTGTCAGGGAAATGCAAATCAAAACCACAATGAGATACCACCTTACTCCTGCAAATGTGGTCATAATTTAAAAATAAAAAAATAATAGTATATATGTTGGTGGGGATGTGGTGAAAAGGGAACGCTTTTACTCCTGGTGGGAATGTAAACTAGTACAACCACTGTAGAAAACAGTGTGGACATTCCTTAAAGGACTAAAAGTAGAACTACTGTTTGATCCAGCAATCTTACTACTGGGTATGTGCCCAGAGGAAAAGAAGCCATTATATGAAAAAGACACTTGCACACTCATGTTTATAGCAGCACAATTCACAATTGCAAAAATATACACCAGTCTAAATGCCCATAAACCACAAGTGAATAAAGAAAATGTAGCATATATTTAACATAGAATACTACTTAGCCATGAAAAGGAACAAAATAATGGCATTTTCAGTAACCTGGATGGAGCTGGAGACCATTATTCTAAGTGAACTAACTCAGGAGTGGGAAACTGAACATCATATATTCTCACTTATAAGCAAAAACTAAGCTATAAGGATGCAAAGGCATGAAATAATATAAAGGACTTTGGGGACTCAAGGGGAAGGGTGGGAGAGGGTGAAGGATAACAGAATACACATTGGGTACAGTGTACACTGCTTGGATGATGGGTGCACCATAGTCTCAGAAATCACTACTAAGAACTTTTCCATGCAACCAAATACCACCTGTTTCCCCCAAAACTATTAAAATTTTAAAAATTAAAAACATTATCTTACAATAATATTAATAAAATATTTATTTTGTCATTTTCTAATTTAAAATTATAGGGTTAGAAACATACTTCATAGTTCTTTTAAATTTGTTGAGTGTCTTTTAATAACATAACATGTGCTCTGTGTATGTGACTATTCCATGTGTACTTGAAAAGCACGTTTATTCTGCTATCGTTGGGTGGAGTGGTCAACAATTGTCAATTGGGTCCAGCTGAATGGTGATGCCGTTTGCCTCTTCTTTATCCTTGCTGTTCATCTGCCTACGGTTCTATCAATTACTAAGCCAGGCAGGTTGAAATTCTCAACTATTGGGCCAGGTGTGGTGGCTCATGCTTGTAATCCCAGCACTTTGGGATGCTAAGGTGGATGGATCACCTGAGGTCTGGAGTTCAAGATCAGCCTGACCAACATGGTGAAACCCTCTCTCTACTAAAATATATAAAACTAGGCTGGTCACAGTGGCTCACACCTGTAATCTCAGCACTTTGAGAGGCCAAGATGGGCAGATCACGAGGTCAGGCGTTCAAGACCAGCCTGACCAACATGGTGAAATTCTGTCTCTACTAAAAATTCAAAAATTAGCCCGGCGTGATAGCACATGCCTGTAATCCCAGCTACTCAGGAAGCTGAGGCAGAAGAATCACTTTAACCCAGGAGGCGGAGTTTGCAGTGAGCTGAGATTATGCCACTGAACTCCATCCTGGTCAACAGAGCAAGACTCCATTTCAAAAAAAAAAAAAAAATACGAAATTTAGCCGGGCATGGTGGTGGACCCCTGTAATTCCAGCTACTCAGGAGGCTGAGGCAGGAGAATTGCTTGAACCCAGGAAGCAATCAATTCTGCAGTGGACACCAGCTTGGTGTCCTCCAATGCAATTCTGACTCTACCTGGACGTAGTGTCTGATCCCACAGGTTGAGGGTTCAGTCCCTGAAAACTGTCACCACCTTCAGGCACCAGTTGCAGGTCTGGGCCTCTGGAACTTCTGACCAAGCAGCTTTAAATCCCACGACTCTCTCTTTAATTAGATAAATTGGCTAGAGCAGCTAACAGTCAGGGAAACACTTACATTTACCAGTTTATTATGAAGGATGTTACAAATGACACAGATGAAGAGATGCATAGGCTGAGGTATAAGGAAAGGGCTCAAAGTTTCCCTGCCCTTCTCAGGTGCTCCATTCTTCAGGAACCTCCACATGTTAAGTGAATTGGAAGCGCTCCAAATCCTGTCCTCGTGTTTTTAAGCAGGCTTCATTATGTAGACACAATTTATTAAACCGTTGGCCATTGGCGATCAACTTAACCATCAGCCCCTCTCCGCTCCCTGGAACTAGAAGTGAGTTGAAAATTTTGAACTCCAAATTTTGCCTTGGTTTTTGTGTTAACCAGTCTCCACTCTGAAGCTGCATAGGAGAAGCCAACCATCAGCCAATCATTAGCATACAAAAAGACATCACTTTGGGGACACTAAGGATTTCAGAAGTTGTGTGCTGGGAAATTGGATCAAATACCAAATATATATTTCATGATATCACAATTTGCCTTCACAAGTTGTCCTGGTTATATAGCTATGAATGGAATTAATTGGCCCTATGATAACGCATGTTTAATCATTTGAGGAACTGCTAAACTGTTTTTCAAAGCAGCTACAATATTTTTCATTCCCAGCAGCAGTGTAGGGGGATTCTGATTTCTCCATATTCTTACCAGCATTTGCGTTATCTGACCTTTTCATTTTAGTCATCCTAGTGGACAGGAAGCTGTACTTCATTTTGGTTGATTTGCATTTCCCTAACGTTCAAGCATATTTTCAAGTGCTTATGATCCATTTGCTTATCTTCCTTAGAGAAATCTATTCAGATCTTTGTCCATTTTTCAACTGGATTATTTGAGGTTTATTATTGAGTTACCAGAGTTATTTATATATTCTAGATGCAGGTATCTTATTAATTTGTAAATATTCTCTCCCATTCTTGGGTTTTTTTCATGATTTTTTTTTTTGCCCTTTGGGTCACAAAAATTTTAATTTTGATGAAGTCAAATTTGTTTTTCTTTTGTTCCTCATGCTTTTGGTATCATATCTAAAAATCCTTTGCCAAATCTGAAATCATAAAGATTTCTCCATATGGTTTGTGACGGTTAATATTGTCAACTTGATTGGATTGAAGGATGCAAAGTATTGTTCTTTGGTGTGTCTGTGAGGGTGTTGCCAATAGAGATTAACATTTGAGTCAGTGGACTGGGAAAGGCAGACCCACCCTCAATCTGAATGGGCACAATCGAATCTAAACACTGAGCCCTCAGTATGGCACCATTCCTTGGGATGATCATCCAGCTAGCTGGTGGCAGGTTTATCATACTGGACCTCTTCCATCATGGAAAGGGCAGCAGCTTGTCCTCACCAGATTAGACACTTACTCCGGATATGGGTTTACCTATTCTGTACAGTGCTTCTGTTAAGACTACCATCTGTGGACTCACGGGATGCCTTATTCATTGTCATGGGATTCCACACAGCATTGCACTCACTGTATGGCTAAAGAAGCGGCAGAGCCGGGCACGGTGGCTCAAGCCTGTAATCCCAGCACTTTGGGAGGCCAAGGCGGGTGAATCACGAGGTCAAGAGATCGAGACCATCCTGGTCAACATGGTGAAACCCCGTCTCTACTAAAAATACAAAAATTAGCTGGGCATGGTGGCGCACGCCTGTAGTCCCAGCTACTCAGGAGGCTGAGGCAGGAGAATTGCTTGAACCCAGGAGGCGGAGGTTGCAGTGAGCCGAGATGGTGCCATTGCAATCCAGCCTGGGTAACAAGAGCGAAACTCCATCTCAAAAAAAAAAAAGAAAGAAAGAAATGCGGCAGAGGGCTCATGCTCTAGAATTCACTGGTTACCATGTTCCCCCTCATACTGAAGCAGCTGGATTGATAGAACAGTGGATTGATAGAATGGCCTTTTGAAGTCACAATTACAATGGCAACTAGGTGACAATGCTTTGCAGGGCTGGGGCAAAGTTCTACAGAAGACCACATATGATCTGAATCAGCATCCAATATAGGGTTATTGTTTCTCCCATAGCTGGGACTCAAGCGTCCAGGAATCAGTGTGTGAGTAGAAGTGGCCCCACTCACCATCACTGGTAGTGATCCACTAGCAAAATTTTTGCTTCCTGTTCCCACAACATTATGCTATGCTGGCCTAGGGTTCTGAGTTCCAGAGGAAGGAACACTGCCACCAGGAGACACAACAATGATTCCATTAAACTGGAAGTTAAGATTGCCACCTGGACGCTTTGGGCTCCTCCTACGTTTAAGTCAACAGGCTAAGAGAAGAGTGTTACAGTGTGGGCCGGGGTGATTAACTCGGACTATCAAGATGAAATTAGTCTACTACTCCACAATGGAGGTAAGGAAGAGTATGTGTGGAATACAGGAGATCCATTAGGGGCGTCTCTTAGTATTACCATGCCCTGTGATTAAGGTCAATGGCAAACTACAACAGCCCAATCCAGGCAGGACTACAAATGGCTCAGTCTCTTCAAGAATGAAGGTTTGGATCACTCCACCAGGAAAAAGAAAAAACAAACTGCTGAGGTGCATGCTGAAGGCAAAGGGAATACAGAATGGGTAGTAGAAGGTAGTCATCAATACCAGCTATGACCACGTGACCAGCTGCAGAAATGAGGATTGTAATTGTCATGAGTAGTTCCTCCTTCTTTTGTTAAAAACGTGTTTGTGCATGTATACAGTTGTACTAAGAAAATATCTTCATTTTATTTCCTTTTATCTTTATCATGTGATATAAGATTTAAGTGTTAACTTTATGTAATAGCATTTGGGTGGGGGATTGGTGTGTTTCCAGTTGTATGAAGGATAGTTGTATTATGTTAGTCATAATTATTATTACCTTATTATTAATGTCTTTGTTTGAAGATTATGTATGATTTCAGGAGATGTGTCTGGGCTCAAGCTGACAAGGGGTGGACTTGTGATGGTGAATACTAAGTGTCAATTTGATTGGATGGGTGGATACAAAGTATTGTTCCTGGGTGTGTCTGTGAGGGTGTGCCAAAGGAGATGAACATTTGAGTCAGTGGACTGGGGAATCTAATCTAATCTAATCAGCTGCCAGCTTGGCCAGAATAAAAGCAGACAGAAAAATGTGAAAAAACTAGACTGGCTTAGCCTCTGAGCCTACATATTTCTCCCATGCTGGGTGCTTCCTGCGCTCAAACACCAGACTCCATGTTCTTCAGCTTTGGGACTGGGGCTGGGACTGGCTTCCTTGCTCCTCAGCTTGCAGATGGCCTATTGTGGGACCTCACCTGTGATCGTGTAAATTAATACTCCTTAATAAACGCCCCTTTATATATACATCTATACTATTAATTCTGTCCCTTTAGAGAACCCTAATACAGACTTCTTCTAAGAGTTTTAGTTTTTTTGTTTTACATTTAAATCTTTTTTTTTTTTTTCAATGTTAATTCACTTTATTTTTCTTGTATAAAAACCCTATGTTGTAGCCACAGCTGGAGCTTGGGTCCTCTGCACAGAGACTCTGGTGTGGGTCTTGACGAGGTGGTCCGTGAATTCCTGATAGGGAGATTTGGTAAATACAGTCTCCTTCCACAGATCGGGGGTCAGGTAGCTGTAAGTCTTAGAGATGGCATCAAACGTGGCCTTGGCGAAGTTGCCCAAGGTAGCAGTGCAGCCCCTAGCTGAGGTGTAGCAGTCATCGATACCAGCCATCATAAGCAGCTTCTTGGGCACAGGTGCTGAGACAATGCCAGTGCCCCTGGGCGCAGGGATGAGGCACACCAGCACAGAGCCACAGCGGCCTGTCACCTTGCAAGGGACGGTATGAGGCTTGCCGATCTTGTTCCCCCAGTAACCTCTGCGCACGGGGACAATGGAGAGCTTGGCCAGGATGATGGCTCCACGGATGGCAGTGGCCACCTCCTTGGAACACTTAGCACCCAGACCGACGTGACCATTGTAGTCCCCAATAGCAACAAACGCCTTGAACCTGGTGCGCTGGCCTGCACGGGTCTGCTTCTGCACCGGCATAATCTTCAAAACCTCATCCTTGAGAGAGGCCCCCAAGAAAAAGTCAATGATCTCAGATTCCTTGATGGGCAGAGAGAAAAGATAGATCTCCTCCAGAGATTTAATCTTCATGTCTTTGACCAGGCGGCCCAACTTGGTGACAGGCATCCACTCCTTATCCTCGGCTTTGCCTCCGCGAGCTCCGCGGCCTCGGCCCCGGCCCCGGCCCCGGATACCACTGCCGAAACCTCCACGGAAGCCACCGCGGTTCCCCATCCCAGGTCCCCCGGGGCCTCCAGGCCCCCCCCGCTGCACCGGCGTCATCCGCCATTTGGTGTTTTATCGGAGAAGAAGCTACATTTAAATCTTTGATCCATTTTGAGTTAACTTTTGTGTGAGGATCAAACTTTATTCTTTTAGATGTGACTGTCATTTCTACTTAGTATAATTTGTTGAAAAGACTATTCTTTCCCCACTGGAAGGTCTTGCAGCCCTTGTCAAAACTCAGTTGACCATATGTATGGATTTACTTCTAGACTTTCAATTCTATTCCATTAATCTGCGTTTCTCTCTTTACGCAAGTACCACACTATCTTGATTGCCACTGCATTGTAATAAATGTTAAAATCAGGAAGGGTGAGTCCTACTTTATTCCTTGCTTTTAGGATTGTTTTGGCCATTCTGGATTCCCTGCAATTCTATATAAATTTCAGAATCAGTTTGTCAATGTCTGCAAAAAATCAGCTGTGATTCTGATAGGGATTACATATAATCTGTATAATAATTTTGGGGAGTATTATCATTTTAACCATGTTATGTATTCTAATTCATGAATATGAAATGTATTTCCTTTCGTTTAGATCTTCTTTAATTTTTCATTATGTTTTATAGTTTCAGAGTAAAGTTTTGCAATTTTGATGTTAAATTTATTCTTAAGAATTTATTCTTTTTCATGCTATTGTAAATGAATTTTTTTTTTTTTTTGAGACAGAGTTTCACTCCGTCACCAGGCGCCAGGCTGGAGTGAAGTGGCATGACCTCGGCTCACTACAACCTCCTCCTCCCAGGTTCAAGCAATTCTCCTGCCTCAGCCTCCTAAGTAGCTGGGACTGCAGGCGTGCACCACCACACCCAGCTAATTTTTTTGTATTTTTAGTAGAGTTGGGGTTTCACCATGTTGGCCAGGATGGTCTTGATCTCTTGACCTTGTGATCCACCCGCCTTGGACTCCCAAAGTGCTAGGATTACAAGAGGTAAATGAATTTTTAAAATTTTTTTTTCACATTGTTCATTGCAAATGTGTAAAAATAATTAATTTTTCAAATGTTGAATCAACTGTGCATTCCTGGGATACAAACTCCACTTGGATTGGAAATATGGTAGATATTTCCTTTCATATGTTTTTGGATTTAGTTTGCTAGTATTTTGTTGGTGATGTCTGCATCGATTCATAAGAGATATTCATCTTTAGTTTTTATTTCTTATGAGGTTTCTGTCTGGTTTCAGTATCAGGGCAACTAGCCTCATAAAATGAATTGGAAAGTATTCCCTCCTCTTTTTTGGGAGAGTTTGTAAAGAATTGGTGTTAATTAAAAAAAAAAAAAATTTCAGTGGTGAAATCATTTGATACAGGGCCTTACTTTATGGGAAGATTTTTGCTTAACTATTCAATCTCCTTGATTATTATAGTTCTTTTTAGACTTTTGATATTTTCTTAAATCAGTTTTGGTAGTTTCTATCTTTCTAGAAATCTTCCCATTTTATCTAAGTCATTTAGTTTGTCGATGTACAATTGCTGTCACAGTATTCCTTCTGTCAAGGTCAGAAGTAATGTCTTCTCTTATTTCTGATGCTAGTAATGTGAATTTTCTCTTTTTCTTGGCCAATCTCACTATAGGATTGTCAGTTTTGTTGGATTTTCTTCAAATAACCAGTTTTTTATTGAGTTCCTCTATTGTCTTTCTATTCTCTATTTCATTAATTTTTATTTTAATCTTTTATTTTCTTCATTTTGCTTGCTTTAGATTTAGTTTGCTCTTCTTTCTCCAGCGAAAGCAGGGCAGAGAGAACAATTTATAGCTGTAAATGTTTATATCAAGAAGGAAAAAGTAAGTCAATAGCTAATCTTCCACTTAAAGACACTTTCGCTGGATTCCATAAGGCTGTACTGTTTTATCTTCATTTTCATACACCTCCAAGTATTTTCTGATTTCTCTCTTGATCCGCTGGTTATTTAGAAGTGTGTCTTTACATTTCTATATATTTGTGAGTTTCCCAAATTTTTCCTGTTATTAATTTTCTATTTTATTCCAAAGTGACCAGAGAACATACTTTGTGTTATTGCTGTCCTTTTAAATATGTAGAAGTTTGATTTTGGCCTAATGTATGATCTATTCTGGAGAAGGTTTCGTGTATATATACAAAAAAATGTATATTTTGTGTTTGGCTAAAGTGCTTTGTAGATGTCTGTGAGCACTGATGTATTTGACTTCAGGTTTACCATTTTGTTTTATTTGTTTTGTTTTACCTTCTGTTTTTCATTCTTATTTTCTCTTTCCTACCTTCTTTTGGATTATATAAACATTTTGTAGTTTACTATTTTTATATATCTATTGTATATTTAACTATATATTTTTGCATAGTGCTAAAGTGTTTGCTCAAAGGATTACATTTTACATAATTAACAAAATTTTCACAGTCTACTTAGAATCAATATTTTACCACTTCAAGTTAACAAGAGAAACCTAGCATCATATAGGTACATTTATCTCTCATTGCTTTTACTTCTAACATGTATGACACCAAATATGGGGGCTTTTTCTACACCAATGACCAATATTTCAAATCTTCTGACACCAACTGGGTGTCCAGCTATACATAATACAAAACATATATTTGGTCTTTATCCCCAGTTTCTGGCACAGAGCTCCAAAAATTCTTGTAATTTTCTGAGTGATAGGAGTAAGAGGACCATCTTTTATTATTGATAATAAGCCCTTTTGAACGTTACCTGAGTTTATGCTAATAAGATGACCCTTGGCAGGCCCCTAGATGGCTCCAGGATGGGGCCTGGTTATCAGAAAAAACAACTATATAATCAAAGGATTGGACTTTCAGCTCCACCTCCACCTCCAACCTCTGGAAAGGGGAGAGGAGGTAGAGGCTAAGTTAGTCACCAACGGCCAGATTTAATTAACCATGTTTACATAGGAGAGCCCTCCAAAAGCTCTAAGTAAAAGGGATTGGAGACCTTCCAGGTCAATGAATGCATTCGCATTCCAGAAGGATGGTGCATGCACCCCAAGTCCATGGGTACAGGAACACTCGGGACCCCTCTGGATCTTGCCCTGTGTACCTGTTCATCTGGTCGTTTATTTGTGTACTTAATAATATGGTAAATAAACTGTTTCCTGTAAGCTCTGTGAGATGGTCTAGCAAATTATTAAACACAAGGGCGGGGGTCATGAAAATTCCCTATTTGTAGCCAGATGGTTGGAAATATAGAAGGCCAGGAAGTTGTGGTTAAAATTTGAAGTGTGACATTCTTGTGACACTGGGCCCTTAACCTGTGGGTTTTGACACTGGGTAGTCAGTGTCAGATTTAAATGGAATTGTTGGACACCTAGTTGGTATCCAGAGAGTTGGAGAATTGGTTGCTGGTGTGAAAACGAAAACAAAAACAAGTATTTAGTGCCAGAAGTGTTAGGAGTAAAAATAATTCATCATATTACATCTACCTATGATGCACGCATTGGAAACCCCAACAGATATGATAATTGTTTATTTCAACCATCAAATCATAATCATTTTTAAAACCCAAGAGAAGAACAGTCTCTTATATTTCCTTATATAATTACCATTTCTGATGTTTAATGTTTCTCTCTGGTAACACATCTCTTTTGTCTGAAAAACATTCTTTAGCAGTTATTTTAGAACAAATCTTGTACCCATGGATTTTCTTTCTTTTCCTTAATTTGGAAATATCTTGATTTCCCCTTTGTTCCTGGAGGACGTTGTCCCTGGATACAGAATTCTGGCTGAGAGTTCTTTTGTTTCAGCACTTCCTTCTGGTCTTCACGATTTCTAATGAGAAATTAGAATCCATTTGAATCCTTGTTTCCCTAATAAGTAATGTACTATTTTACTGGGGCTGTTCTCAAGAGTTTCGTCTAGTTTTCAGTAGTTTGGTCCTGATGTATCTAGACATGGATTTATTTGGATTTATCCTGTTTGGGGGTGCTGAGGTTTTGAATCTGCAGGTTTAAGTGTTTTTGCTAGATTTGTAAAGTTCTTCAAGATTATTTCTTTAAATATTTTTTCTGTACTCATTCTTTCTCATCTCCTCCTGCTATTCCAATAATACAAATGCTAAGCCTTTTGATAGTAATCTGAAATTCTCTGGTTCTGTTCTTTTTTTTTAGTTCTCCATTGTTCAAATTTGATAATTCTGCTGATGTGTCTAGCTGACTCATTCATCTTTTACCTTTGTTGTGTTTTTGAACCTGTCAACTGAAAATATAATTCTAAGCCCTGCAACTGACTGAATGGACTTCCTCTCTCAGCCAAAGGCATTCCAAAAAATCCTGAAAAATTAGTTCAGGCCGTGATGCAAAGTGAGAGTGGAGTGGTAGAGGGGACACATGCTCATTATACTCTCCTCCTTTTGAAGTTCCTGCACTGCTGACCAGCATTAACATTAAAACAGAATTTTTTTTTTTTTTTTTTTTTTTTTGAGATGGAGTTTCACTCTTGTTACCTAGGCTAGAGTGCAGTGGTGCAATCTTGGCTCACTGCAACCTCTACCTCCTAGGTTCAAGCCATTCTCCTGCCTCAGCCTCCTAAGCAGCTAGGATTACAAATGCCCACCACCACACTGGGCTAATTTTTGTATATTTAGTAGAGACGGGGTTGCACCATGTTGACCAGGCTGGTCTTAAACTCCTGACCTCAGGTGATCCGCCCACCTCAGCCTCCCAAAGTGCTGGGATTACAGGCATGAGCCACCACGCCCAGCCAAAACAGAGATCTTAAGAATACAAAATAGGCTATTTGTAGCAATAAGATACCAAATTCCGCATCACATGACATAGCAGGCTATCAAAGAAATCAAAATATTTTGCTCCCAATATATTTCTTCAGCATATTTTGAAGTGGCCCTGTAAAGTTGTCTCTTGCAAAGAAGACAAGAAAGAGCCTTACGAGGCCATTTCATTCCTTTACTTTCTATCGCAAGTCCCTTTCCCTTTCTAGTCTCTTTTGGATCCGGAGAGATTTAACTAAGAGCTTGGCAACTTTTAAAGTCTGGTGACAGGCACGGTGGCTCACACCTATAATCCCGGTACTTTGGGAGTCCAAGGCAGGCAGATCACAAGGTCAAGAGGTTGAGACCATCCTGGCCAACATGGTGAAATCCCATCTCTACTAAAAATACAAAAAAAAAAAAAAAATAGGTGGGCATGGTGGCATGAGCCTGCAATCTTAGCTACTAGGCAGGCTGAGGCAGGAGAATCGCTTCAACCCGGGAAGCAGGAAGCAGAGGCTGCAGTGAGCCGAGATGGCACCGCTTCACTACAGCCTGGTGACAGAACAAGACTCTATCTTAAAAAATAAATAAAGTCTGATGAGAAATATTTACCATCTATTCTCTCTGAAGCCTGCTATCTGGAGGCTGCTTCTACATAGCAAGAAACTTGGCTTCCACAACCCACCTTAACCCCAAACATTTATTTCTGCTGACTTCAACTCTTTAGGCAAAACTTAAACTCTTTCAACCAATTGCCAATCGGGAAATCTTTGAACCTACCTATGACCTGGAGGCCTCCCACCGCACTTTGAGATGTCCTGCCTTTCTGGGCTGAACCAATATAAGTCTTGTATGTATAGATTTTTGTCTTTGCCTGTAATTTCTGTCTCCCTAAAATGTACCAAATTAAGCTGTAACCCAGCCACCTTGGGCACATGGTCTCAGGATCTCCTGAGGCTGTGTCATGGGTCACGGTCTCTCACATTTGGTTCAGAACAAACCTCTTCGATTATTTTACAGAGTTTGGCTCTTTTTATCAACAAACCTATCCAATGAGAATCTAGTCCATTTATTAAAGTTTTAGTTCTGATTTCCACTTAGTTTTCTTGATGTCTTCTCTCTTTGCTGAGAATGTCCTGGCACACATTCAGCATGACAGTTTATATTTCTTAGAAAATGGAAATTGTATGTTAATTGAGGTGTAAGTTAAAATCTCAGAGATGAAGCACCCTAGAACTTTCTCACACACATAAAAACGCAGTCATCTAACCAGCTTTTCCGAGGAGGAGAATCTGTCCCACAGAGTAATTCAGCACCCAGGCTCTTTCCCTCTCCTGGTTCCTCACTTCTCCATGGACCATGAGTAAACCAAAGGTCACAAACAAGGTAACAGCTGGGAAACAGTAGCCTTTGGAGTCTTCGTGCAGGGCTTTCTCTTCTTTCCTATGGCAATAACTGAGGCATTAAACAATAACTGATATTTAGGATGATGACCTTGAATTAATAAAAGGTCTTAAGTCATTAAAAAGTTAAATCATTAAAGAATAATTATGAACTGTACTAATGAATTTACTTGCATTTTAAATATGTATTTAATATTAAACTTTCCACATATTTCATTTGGAAAGTTTAATATTAATTGAAGAAAATTCAATTAATGAGAGTACCCATCTCTGAGTCATCTCATTAACCAGGGTTTTACTTTATCCAAGCATGAGTGAGCACTGGCAGACAAGGACATCGGTATGGTTGTTGTTACATAATAGTACACACTCTCCGAGCACACATTAGTTCTGAAACCACAGAAGCCAAACCACAGCGGAAAATTCTGCTACCCTGGAGAGAAATGGCAAGATAACCTTCTGCAAGGCTTCCTATTCTGGTGTGCACTCTTATAGTGGCCTATATTTCTACTACTTCTTCAAGCCCACACAATTAAGGAAAAGTTATTATTTATGCAAACATCACGAGAACCTATGGTATATTAAATAATGTCTGCGATACTCTGCTTTGTAGGAAACAATTAGAAATCCTGGCAGTTAGAGCTTGAAGACATAGAGCTTGGCTCTATATTCCATCTGACAGGAGGCTTTAAGTATTATTGAGATGATTTAAACATTTCATATAACTTGGGATTTTTGTGTGCAGTGGCTCATCCCTGTAATCCCAGAAGTTTGGGAGGCCAACGCAGGCAGATCAGTTGAGGTCAGGAGTTCAAGACTAGCCTGGCCAACATAGTGAAACCCCATCTCTACTAAAAACACAAAAATTAGCTAGGCATGGCGGCACACACCTGTAGTCCCAGCTACTCAGGAGGTTGAGGCAGAAGAATTGCTTGAACCCAGGAGGCAGAAGTTGCAGTAAGCCGAGATCACACTACTGTACTCCAGCCTAGGTGACAGAGTGAGACTCTGTCTTAAAAAAAATTTTTTTGCTCCTTTTTCAATATACAAATCTCTGAGAATCCTGAAAATCTTCAACTCATTTTTAGAAAATCACTTAGGCTGGGAAGTAAACATCATCTATAAAAATAATCTGTTAAACGTTCGTTTCTGCATATATTGTGCCTATACAGTCAGTCTTTGTGCCATGGGTTCTGCATCTGTGGATTCAACCAATGGTAGACCAAGATATTTTAAAAGAAGAAAAGATGACGCAACAATAAAAAAAATGAGTTAAAAAGTAATAACTACTTACATAGCATTTATGTTGTATTAGATATCATAATAGAGATTTAAAGTACACAGGAGGATTTGCATAGGTTACATGGAAATACGATGCCATTTCATATGAGAGACTTGGTATCCTCAGGGGTCCTGGTACCAAGCCCCATGGGTGCTCAGGAACAACTGTATTCCATATGTATTCCAGTATTCTCAGACTAGGTTGGTGAGGGTCTGCTGGATTTTATTCAGTCCTGAAGCAAGCACCTTACAAGAAGAGATTATTTTTTCCACACCACTGCAATTGAGAATATTTCCTCCCGGGAGGCTTCTGTGACTAATAAATACAGTAAAGTCAATCACTGATAGAAGTGATAAGGTATTGTGTGTGGTGGTGACACATCAATGTCATGGCAGCAATATTGGTTGATAGCCTCTTCTGATAAGAGCAGCCAAGGAAACCCAGTTACTGCAATGAGCGCAGAAACCCGCTACTGTTCACTTTCTTTCTCCTCGGGAACACTGATGTCAGTGGGCTCACCACACCATGTCCAGCATGTCCTCTCTCGCCCCTCCTCCTCGTCCCCAGCTCCTCCATCTCCTCATTGAACTTTCTCCTCCTGGCCCTGGATTCTGTCTCTCACATTCTGTTGGTCTCTGCCACCCTCCCTCTCCATCCTTTCTTCACCACGATGAATCAACCAAATAGTTGTTCTTGTAAAGTTGCTCATTTGAACGCTATTTTTCCTCTAAAAATCTATATTTTTTTCCAAGTCTTCTGAGCCCTCAATTTATTTCCTCAGTAGAAAAATAAATGTAGGCCGGGGGCAGTGGCTCACGGCTACAATCCCGGCACTTTTAGGAGGCCAACACAGGTGGACCACCTGAGGTCAGGTGTTCAAGACCAGCCTTGCCAACACAGTGAAACCCTGTCTCTACTAAAAATACAAAAATTAGCGAGGCATGGTAGCCTGCACCTGTAGTCCCAGATACTCAAGAGGCTGAAGTAGGAGAATCACTTGAACCCGGGAAGTGGAGATTGCAGTGAGCCAAGATCACGCCAGTGCACTCCAGCCTGGGTGAAAAAGTGAGATTCCATTTCAAAAAAAAAAAAGAGAGAGAGAAATAAAAATAAATAAAAGGCTTTCCACTGCTTCTTAGGAGATGTATTGCCAAATATTTTTCTAAGCCCATGGCAATGTTTTTTGTTTCTCTTTTTCGAAGAGGTGGAAATAGGTGGAGATAAACCACCCCCACAACTCAAGTGGTTTGACTTGAAAATGCGAGCTAGATAAATGACCTATTTTTTCTTGTTGCCACTAGTAGTTATTTTATGTAGAGGATATTATTTAAATACCTATGTACAAGTAGAAAAACATGAAGTAATTTTAGCATTTTAGGAGAGGAGTTGCTTTTAAAATATTAAATAATTTGGCTGGGCACAGTGGCTCACTCCTGTAATCCCAGCACTTTGGGAGGCTGAGGCGGGCAGAACATGAGGTCAGGAGACCGAGACCATCCTGGCCAACATGGTGAAACCCTGTCTCTACTAAAAATACAAAAAATTAGCTGGGTGTGGTGGCGTGTGCCTGTAATCCCAGCTACTGGAGACGCTGAGGCATGAGAATCGCTTGAACCCAGGAGGTGAAGGTTACAGTGAGCCAGGATCACGCCACTGCACTCCAGCCTGGCGACAGAGCGAGACTGTCTCTAAATAAATAAATAATTGCAGTCATTACCTTCATTGACTTTGAACACAGCTTCCCTAGACAACAGCAGGGATGCTTATCTTCTAACGGAGGCCCAAACCATCTGCCTCTAGCATCAGGACTTGATGCTGTCTCAGAACACGTCCAGTTGGTAACAGAGGTCCCACTGGCCTTCTCTAGAAAGCTCTGCCTTCCTTCCCCGGTGATCACATCATCCAGGCAGCTTGCTCACTGCAACCCTAAGTGAGGCCAGACACTCAGTGGAAATGGACAGTTCCTAAAGTGCTAAAAAGTTGGGGCTGGGAGAACTTAGTGCAGTAGATTTCCCTAAACCAGTTGTTTAAGGAGAATCGCTCTTTGTAAATCTTAGGAAAAAGTGCTGTTCCCTCCCTGTCAACAGCCCTCTGAAGCACCAAGAGCCCTGGGGCTCCAACAGCCCACGGTGGAGACACTGAGAAGGAGGTGGAGCCCAAGACGCCAGCCAGGCTGCCAGGGAGGGGCACAGTAGGATGTGGAACCCTATGATTCCAACAGTGCTTCCCTTTAAACAAGACCACTCCTAATTTCCCATGAGCATTCATTCATTCATTTATTGTGTTTATTTGCTGTTGCACCTAAAGCATATATGTGTGCAAATTGACAAATTATTTTTCCAGAGGCTCATTTTAACACCTATTTTGACTTAGCACTTAAAAGTCAGGATTTTCTCATTTCTAGGGAATGTCTAGATTTTAAGAAATCATCATTCGATTTTAAGGTAATGTATGGGTCAGTGAAGCTCAGCAGACATTCACTTATTATTATCCATTGTATAGCATATGCCTCCTCCATTGATACCGAGTACAACAAAACAAAGAAAATTACTCAAGCTTCAATTTTTGAAAGGTTACATTTCAAAAGTTTCCTAGGTTGTCAGTGGGTTATGCACATCTCTCTATAGGAATATGTGTACTAAAAGGTAGAAAAAGACCAACATGGCAAAACTCTGTCTCTACTAAAAATACAAAAATTAGTGAGGTGTGGTGCCATGCACCTGTAATCCCAGGTACTCGGGAAGTTGAGGCGTGAGAATTGCTTGAACCTGGAGGCAGGGGTTGGAGTGAGCAGAGATGGCACCATTGCACTCCATCCTGGGATACAGGGAGAGACTCTCAAAAAAAGAAAAGAAAAAGAAAAAAGAAAATGGGGTCCAAACTCCAAAAGCATATTCATCTTGTAATATACAAATGTACTTCTACTTCCTGCTCTGAGGCTCTGCAGAACATACATTCTCAGAACTCATCTTCCTGTACACGCTCAGAGAGCCATGAAAGGTTTGTGCATAAAATTTATTTAATTTCAACTGAACAAAACCCAGATTGTGAGAAACTGCAATAAGTGGAACAGTATTTGACTATCCCAATAAAGTCTGTGATGAGAACTAGGAGTACTTGGAGCCATTTTGAAATCCTCACAATTGAGAAGTTCTGCCTCTGATATAGGGTCGCCTGGTGAAAGGCAAGGGAAGGCCTCCTGGATACACTGTTCTAATATGATGCAGGAAAGGGGGATTTCACCTCCAAAGAGTTGTCAGTGGGAGTTCACAAAGGCCCCCTGGAAATAAACTCAGGGCATCCACTAAAGGAGGTGCAGCCCTACTTTCATATGCTTTTCCTTCCTCTTCCTTCCTTCCTACATGCCCTACTTCCCTCGCTTACAGTCTCAAGTTCTTTAAAAAACATAAAATCACACAAATAAGTATAATGGTATTCTTGGGCTTGTAACATATACAGAGGCAATAAGTATCACAGTAATAGCACAAAAACAAGTGAAGAGGGCCTAGAGCTACAAGGAAGACATGTGTTCACATCTTACTGGACATAAGTGAGTATAAACCTAAGTAGGTTCTGATAAACCGAGATTGTGAGCCCTCAAGCATTCACTGAGGAAATAAGTAAAAATATTGTGAAAATAATTTAAGAAATTAAGTTAACCAGAAAATACTGACAACGCAATTCTAAGAAAGCAATAAAGAAGGAACAAAGCCACAAAAAGACATGAGAGACATATAGAAACAAAAATTAAAATCACAGATACAAATACAGCCATATCAATAGTAACATGAAAAATGAATGAATTAAATAATCAAAAGAACTAAAAATTATCCAACCTTATACTATCTTCAGGAGACAAATTTTAGATTCAAAGACATAAATAGGGTAAAAGAAAAAGGTTATCACACAAATTGCCATATTAAGAGCAAGAATAGCTATGCCAATATCAAACAAAATAGACTTTAAATCAGACAAAAAATGCTAGAGATAAAAAGGAATATTTTACAATGATAATAGTGTATTTTACAGTGATTACAATACCAATCCATCAGGAAGATACAGCAATTACAAATATGTATGCACTTAACAACAGAGTTCCAAAATACAAGAAGCAAAAAATGACAGAACTAATGGAACAAATAAATAATTTAATAATAGTTTCAGATTTTGAAACTGCCTTTGTAAAAATTTTAACAGTGAGAAAATTATAACAGTGGAAGAGATCTGATCTAACCAACTCCATCTTGCCTTCAATCTCCAAACTGCCCTTGGTCATTCCTGGGCATGGGCTAAGCCAACTTTGGGAGAAATGATAACAGCCCCATGAACCAACTACCTCCACCTGGCCCCACCCTTGACACATGGGGATTATGGGGATTACAATTAAAGAGAGATTTTGGGTGGGGACATAGCCAAACCATATCAACATCTATAGAACAGTTTACCCAACAACAACAGAATATATATTAATATTTTTTAAGTGCGCATAAGACATGCTCCAAATGCAAATCTAAACCACAAGAAGATACACTGTCACACCTGCCAGAATGTCTATATTGAAAAAGAGAGATGATAAGGAGTACTGGTGAAGATGTGGCGAAACTGGAAGCTTCACGCATTGCTGGCAGGGATATAAAATGGTGCGGCCGCTTTGGAAAACAATTTAGCAGTTCTTCAAAATACTAAACATAAGAGTTATTATATTACCCAGAAACTCCACTTTTGTGTACTCAAGAGAAAATAAAACATATTATCTGTCTACACAAAATATTGTATATGAATGTGCTTAGCAGTGTCATTCACAACAGCAAACAAAGTGGAAACAATTCAAATGTCCATCAACAACGAATGGATAAAGTGTGGTCAATGCTACAATGGATTACTGTTAGGAAACCAAAATAAATTAAATACTGATAAACACTACAACACAGATGAATCTTGAAAACATTAGGCTAAGTGAAAGACGCCAGTCATAAAAGGCCACACAGTGTATAATTCCATTTACATGAAACGTCCAAAAGAGGCAACTCCATAAAGATAGGAAGTGGTTTCCAGACAGGGAGCTGAGATGGATGGCGGAACACTGAGAGTTACTGCCAGTGGGTACAAGGCTTCTTTTAGGGGTGAATTTTTCAAAATTTACTGTGGTAATTGTTTTATAGCACTTGAAGTTCATAAAATTTAGAGTTGCCTCCTTTTAGAAAGTGAATACAAAAGTATATAAAACTACCTGTGAATGAGGAACAAATCCCAACAAATTACAAATTTTAAAAATCTGACAAATACCACAAACATCACAAAATCCAGAAAACAAAGATATTTGTAACTGCCTGACATGCCTTTTTGATGCATCTGTGCTACACTGCTTTAACAGCAAACTTTCTGATATTACCTTTCCATAGAATGATTTTAAAAATATCTTTCTACAGAGATAAAAATTTTACTCTGATTAATCAAAAATAATGTTTAATTATTGAGAGCTTTTAAGGGTTTCATCAATGAAACCTTGACCTTTTTGAAAAAATGTCATGAAAGTGCTAGAATTGTCATATTTCTGGAAACCTTTTTCAAGTTCTTTTTCCACCTATGAGTTTATGGGATTTTTCACACTTTCAGTGACTAAGAACATTTTAGTGATATACATGCTCTTTCAATGACATTCAGCAACCAACTTTTCATTAATGTCATCATAATGGCATATTACAGTTTATATTATTTACGTCAATATTTTGTGTCAAATTCATAATAACTTGAATATTTTTACCATGCAGTTACATGGTGTCTTCCCCTTCATAACTGCATTGTCAAATCAGAGAAGAGTTCCTCACAATCTCCAGTCAAGATGGAATTTATGAATTACTGCGTTTGATATAGTCTGAAAGATAGTTTTCTACAATTAGTTTTTTTTTTTTTTTTTTTGAGATAGAGTCTTTGTCACCCACGCTGGAGTGCAGTACTGTGATCTCAGTTCACTGCAGCCTCGACCTCCCCAGCTCAAGCAATCCTCCTGCCTCAGCCTCCAGAGTGCCTGAGACCACAGGCATGTGCTACCCTGCCCAGCTAATCTTCATAGTTTTTTGTTGAGACAGGGTTTCACCATATTGCCCAGAATGGTCTCAAACTCCTGAGCTCAAGTGATCCTCCTGCCTCAGTCGCCTCAATAGCTAGGACTACAGGTGCAAGCCACAGTGCCTGGCTAATTTTTATATTATTTGTATAGATGGTGTCTTTACCATGTTGCCCAGGCTGGTCTCAAACTCCTGAGCTCAAGCGATCTGCCTGTCTTGGCCTCCCTAAGTGCTGGGATTACAGGTGCGAGCCACTGTCCCCGCCTACAATTCATTTTAATGCCCAGATGATATCTAATGTTGGATCACTCACCTTTATCACGCAGACATCTAAACGCAGAGCTAAATAAGGATGTTCATCGTGTGAGTGAAAGCTTGTGCGTTATTCCTGGGCACACAGTCTGTGTTGTACTAAGAATTGTTTTTCTAATCCCATAATTCTTTCGGGAATGAAATTACAATGCAGGTTTTCGTGACAATCCTTTGCAATGTACACTTGTATGGCAACCACCGTGAGGCTCCTCTGAGTGGTAATGGAGTCAAGACCAGAAATCCATGTTTTCTGATTCTGTGTCCATGTTCTTACCACAATACCACTAATAGGGATATGAGAAAAAAGCTACCAGGTCATAAAAATACATCATGCTCACAGTAGCTGGGAGGGTGAAGCCTTTGAGGAGGAAGTAACTTCGGAATTAGGTCTTGAAAGGGGAACAGATATTCATCAGAAACTGAGCAATCATCCAAGAAGTATTCTCTCTTCTCACTCTCAGCATCTAGTTAAGACACTAAGTCCTGTGAATCTTACCTTCTTAATAAAAATATTATTTACTGAGTACTGGTGATTTGCTAAGAACAATGCTAAACTCTCTGCAGGCATTATTTAATTTAATGCCAGGGCAGCCCTGTAAGGGAAGGAAACATTTAATCCCCTTTACAGATGAGGAACCTGAGAATATTGATATTAAATAGCTTGCCCAACATCACTCAGCCAAGTTGCCCATCCAGGCATCTAACCTCTGTAGTGGAGTTTCATGATTTATACTTGAGTCCTCTGCTTTTCTGCTCCCTGCATGTGCCTGCTGCCCCGACAGCACCTCCCTGCCAGTAGGGAGCCCCTCTCCTGTCTAGGGCAGCCTGTGCTTATCCCCTGTGATTCTGGGAGGGCTGCCAATCACGGGGAGACCCCGTCAACCCATCAGTTTTCCAGGTCCCAATGTTCAAATGTCGCATTGAACATCCCCTCCCTGAAGAAGGTTTGCTCACACCTTTGCAACCCCACACGGAGCCTGCAGGCATTCTCCCAGCCAGGTTTCCCCATGGACACTGCAGGCGACATCCCCCATTCAGCACATGCTGGAGAGCCAAGTGCTTCTGTGGTCTCCACTCTGAGGGGTCACAGATTGGGCTCCTCAGGAAGTGGACTCTGACCCTCAGAGACTGAGTTTCCTGCCAGGAGTTTATCAAAAGGTCCCCAGAAATCAGTGCCTGCCAGAAGCTAGAACAGCAGGAGGAATTTGCTAGGCAAGCTCCCAGGGAGCTCTGGAGCCAGAATGGCCCCAGGCTGAGAGGGCCACAGGCCTCATACCCTGACGTGGAATGGTGGCTGGATGGAGCCCCCCTGGGAAGGCCTGCCCTTGGGAACATGGGTCTCTACAGCAGAGGTGCAGTGGACAGAAGGAATCGGCAAATGCTTATAGAAATGTATGGAGTCTTAATTTGCATAAGCACTTCTAATTTAGAAATTAGACTAAGAAATTCCATTTCCAAGCCTGCAGTTTAACTCCAGGAATACACTTTCTGCCAGAACTTACTACAAAGAGGTTTAGGTTTGCAGGAATAAATGACTTTCTTCTTTCTTTCCCTTCCTTCCTACCTCCTTCCTAATTCCTTCCCTTCTTCCCTTCATCCATTTCTTTTTCCTTCCCTTTCTTCCCTTCTCCTTCCCTCCCTCCCTCTCTCCCTTCCTTCTTTCTTTTTGGTTTGATGGATATTTTCTTGGAAATGTGTGTCAAATAAGTCGGGGTAGGTCAAGTTAATGAGCCCTGCAATAAATCCTGATAAATAAAAACACTGGAGAATGTCATTCACACTCAGATATGATCTTCCATATATACCTAACTTCTATAAGTGTAATTAACATGTAATTAATTTATTTACATGTAATAGTGTATGTTAAAATGTAAAGAGAAAACTAGAGGGAAACGTGGAGTTCCACTTACCTGCATGGGGAGCACCGCCCCTTGGGTGAGCAATGCCTGCAGCAGAGATGAACCCATGGGAGCCGCTAGAAAAGGCGTGGTGCTGGAGCAGGAGTAAGAGCGAGGGAAAGACCACAAAAGTGGATGCAAAGTCAAGGTAGGCAGGTGGCAGGGGGAGGTCAAGGCCTCTGAGACCAATGCCCAGCGAAATGTGGAGGAGACTCCCCATCGCAACCGGAAGAAAGTGTTAAATGTTTAGTGCAACTGCTTCCTCTTCTATCAGGAGAGCAAATCCAGAGAGAAGCGCTCTACCATTAGGCATATTCCAAATCCGCAACTGCCTGCAAGAATGGCCAGACATGATACGAAACCTCGAATTCCTGGAACTTTCAGGGGCAGTTCCTTCACTTCTGACCCTATTCCACTTTGGCCACTTCCCACCAAAGGACAACGGGGAGGAAGATGCCCCTCTTGCTTGTCCTTTTATCTAGGGAAGAATGAATGAACTCTATCACATGCCTGAGAAAAATCTTTTCCCAAATCAGGTGCTAAGAAACCTGTTGTGAACAGTGCTGACGGTAAGCAGAGGTCAGCACGCCTGGTCGTGCACATCCACACCTGGACTAGCTCCTTGCACGCGACACCTGAACACCACGATGGGACCAGCACGCCCGTCCTGCACATCCGTCCACACCTGATGTGGCACCTTCGATGCATCACCCTGGACATTTTTTTTAAATACTGGGAACATTTCTCCAACGACAGGAATGTGCAGGGATCAAATGAAACAGATAATGATGACCTGGCATACCCTGGGAACAAAGACAAGTGACTTTCTCTAACCTGGGCCTTGAGATAAAGAGAAAAGGATGAGGAATTTCCCAGGTTGGGTTAGACAGGAACGATGGGTGGAAGGGTAAAGACGATAGAGGAAAGCGGGGTGTCCCAAGCCCCAGCGACATGTGCAAGGACCTGTCGCAGCACATCGCATCTTCAGGACCCCAAGGTGCAATTCGGTGTGGCTGGAGAATACTGCTCTATCAAAATTCAAAGCTTAAGTCAGATAAAAGGATCAAAAGACACACACCAGGTGGACTGAGAAGGATGGGGGAACAAGTGAAATGCATTAAGTGAAAAGGGAACTTACTCATTAAAAGTCTTCCTTTCTGAAAGCTACTAGTTCTTTAGAAACCAAAGGATTTCAAACAAAGTAAGTATGATTAAGATCTATATCCAATAGTCTGGCAACGTACAAAACACGCCAACATTAGTTTTTAAGAAAATACAGGGCCGGATGTGGTGGCTGACGCCTGTAATCCCAGCACTTTGGGAGGCTGGGGTGGGCAGATCACCTGAGGTCAGGAGTTCAAGACCACCCTGGACAACATGGTGAAACCACCATGTCTACTAAAAATACAAAAAAATTAGCCAGGCATGGTGAAGCATAACTATAATCCCAGCTACTCAGGAGGCTGAGGCAGGAGAATAGCTTGAACACAGGAGGCAGAGGTTGCAGTGAGCAACCATTGTACTCCAGCCTAGGCAACAGAGTAACTCAGTCTCAAAAAAAAAAAAAAAAAAAAAAATACAAGTGTCTGAAAATTAAACACTTATGGAAAAAACAATTTCATCATCAAATATGATGATTCTATAAATTACCAAAAACAAACCTCTAGCTAAAACCGCAAAGCAACGCCTCCTGCGTGCCACCGGCCAGGCTCCTCCATGGCAGTACTTCCTGCCTCCACCCGGCCATGCTCTCTCCTCTTTCCTGGTTCTTGGGAAGCAGGTCTGGTGTGCAGAAGGCAAACTTTGCCCAATGCAGCTGTTACACCAGCAGGCAGAGATGTGGCCATGCAGTGTGTGCTATAAGTGGGTGGGAAGGAGTCAGGAGTTCGCCCCTCCTCGCAGGGCCATAGCAGAGCACACAGGGCCGCAGGCAGGGCCACAACGCAAAGTCTGATGACACATGAGGGGCCAGTTAGACCTTACCTTGTTCATTTTCTAAGGGCAGCAAGATTCCTTTTTTTAAAAAAAAATGTATCATGGCATAAGTTTCACATTCAAAAACGCTTTCCCTCCTACCTTGGAGGCCTTGCTGTTTGCGTCTGTCTGCCATTGTCACTCACCCAGCACACACCAGGGTTCCTTGAACCTGAGGACACTTTTCCAATCTGACTTCCTTGGGGAAACTTGGTCAGCCTAGAGATCCTCTGGCCAAGTCTCTCAGCTGATCTTGTCATCTTGGTCTTCTTGCTAAACATAGAGTTCTTCGAAATTACCTTTGAGGTTACTGATTTTGAGTCATCCCATTATTCAGCCCTGCTATTGAATTATCTTAGGCCAACAATGATTTTTAATTAAAGATAGCTTTGATCATAACCTCTTTCGTACAGCCTCTTTTGGGTACAAGTTTACCTCAAATTTCTGAGCAGCATAATCAGGTTTGTCTTATTCCATTCAGGTTCCTAAAGTACCCTGGATTGGATCCTTTATAAAGAATGGAAGTGTGGTGCTCACAGCTCAGATGGCTGAAGTCCAAGGTCAAGGCACCAGCAGGTTCAGCATCTGCCTGTTTCCTCACAGGCAGCACCTCCTCACTGTGTCTTCACACACTGAAAGGGGCAAAGCAGCTCTCCGGGGCCTCCTATAAGGGCGCTAGTGACCTCACCAACTTCCAGAGGCCCCATCTAATTCCATCCTACGTGGGATTAGGTTTCAATGCATAGGCGGACACGTTCAGTCCTTCACAGGTTTTTATTCTTGAATTATCTTCTGTGATTACATTTTCTCCAAGATCAGTTCTCTTTCATGACATGCTACTCACTTTCCTTAAACGTCAGATACCCTTGTTGACCATGTAGAACTCTGAACGCAGCATTAGGACAACTCACAAAGGTAGCTGCCCTGGATTTCCTCCCGCCATGTCCCTTCCTAGAGCAGGGATACTAGGCTGGGTGCCGTGGCTCACACCTGTAATCCCATCACTTTGGGAGGTGAAGGCAGGTGGATCACCTGAGGTCAGGAGTTCAAGACCAGCCTGGCCAACATGGCGAAACCCCATCTCCACTAAAACTACAAAAATTAGCTGGGTATGGTGGCAGGCATTTGTAATCCCAGCAACTCGGGAGGCTGTGGCAGGACAATCACTTGAACCCAGGAGGCGGAGGTTGAAGTGAGCCGAGATTATGCCATTGCACTCCACTCTGGGCAACAAGAGCAAAACTCCACCACCAAAAAAAAAAAAAAAAAAAAAAAAAAAAAAAGGGAGACTAGGGGCATGGACTGCTCAGAGGATAGGGGTAAGATTAGTGTGCATGGACAGAGAACTGATGGGGAATCCCTCCCCACTCTATGCCAAACAGGAGGGCTCCAACTTGGGCTGGGTGCATTTTTCTCCAGGAAGAGCTGCCTCTTCCTGTCCTGTCCTCTGCCCGTGTCCTTCGTGAACCACCACCACAGCAGAGCTGCACAGAGGGCACCGCCTTCAGAGATCCTGCTCCAGCTGAGCCTAGTGGGTGGATCAACTTCACAGGACGGCCTTCTCCTGAACCAGATATCCCTCCTGCAGACTTTAATCTAGGGGCCTCTCCAGGTTTAGGGTAAGGAAAACTGTCCCCCCAAATTTTGTAGATTGTCCCAGCTGCCTGGCCAGAAACCACATTCTCCAGGCCCCATGTCAGTGCTCAAGCCTATTTACAGCCCCACAGATACTGAGCACATACTAGGGGACAAGAGCAGTGCCAGGTATACACTGGTTTAAAAGAATATCCCTGTTCTCACAGAGCTCACAGTTAACAACAACAAAAAAAGTCCATTTCAGAGTATGCTGAGATTAATAAAATAAAATGGGTAAATGCAACTGGTGGGGCAGGGACAGGGAGGAGAATGGACATCTCCCTTAGGTCTGGAAGCTTCTTTGAACATGAGACCAAAACAAACCAGCTTCCCTACATTTCTAAGGGAAGGACATTCAGACACGGAGGAGCAAATATGACATCTTGAGACAGGAAGGGCTTTGGTAGGCCCAGGTACAGAGGCTGTGCGGCAGTGAGCTGGCCCAGCTCTGGCGCTTGGGCAGGAGAGGGGCGAGAGGAGGGGAGGGAGGGCTGGAGGCAAGTGGGGGCAGGGGCTAATGACAGCATCTATATAACTGCCCATTGGTTGTTATCCATGATGAAGTATAAAAGCACAAATGAGTACCAACAGAGAGAAAAATGATTTTTATTCATTTGTAGTTATCAATAAAAGACCTAGCATTTTAAAAACTCCATTGTAAAACATAGGTTACCATAAAAATGTATTTCACAGGTTAATATTTCAATATTTAACAGAAAACGTGTCACATGCAAAACCTGTCACTTCACATCTTCGATTTTAATAAGTTGATAATACCTAATCAAAAAGTACATGTGAAAACAAAGCTTTTTCATAGTTGAACTTTAAGTCATTAAAAATTATTCAATAAGATGTATGTAGTGCTGGCTGGGTGTGGTGGTTCACACCTGTAATCCCAGCACCTTGAGAGGTTGAGGCAAGCGGATCATGAGATCAGGACTTCAAGATCAGCCTGACCAACATGGTGAAACCCCATCGCTACTAAAAATACAAAAGTTAGCCGGATGTGGTGGCACGTGCCTGTAATCCCAGCTACTTGGGAGGCTGAGGCAGGATAATCACTTGAACCTGGGAGGTGGAGGCTGCGTTGAGCAGAGATCGCACCACTGCACTCCAGCCTGGGCGACAGAGTGAGACTGTTTCAAAAAAAAAAAAAAAAAAAAAAAAAGATGTATGTAGTGCTAATAAAAAAGTTTCATATTTTTTCTCTTACCCTCCCAAATATTATCGAAAGGTCTGACTCTCTGGGTAACAAAAGTGACATATTTCAGTTGCTACTGTTCAACAGTTTCATAAATTTAAAAAGCCACATCCTGTTATGCTTTCAAATCATTTCACTGAAACCTAACTCCTATCAAAGAATATTAAGATAAATCACACAATGTGATCCAGATTCCAGAGGCCAGAACACAACTACAGTGCTTTTAGAAAGTGACTGTTTTCAGAGATGACTTACAAAGAAATGCATTTTGTAACAGGCACACTGGGTCACTGCAACAAGATGACATCTGTACATGGTGCTGTTTACTCACTAAGAAATGAAGAACCTGAAGGCGACTGAGATGGCAGCTCACAGGCGGAGGGCAGAAATGCACAGGCTTCCAGGCTGCCCAGCCCTTTATGTCCTACTTCCTCTTGATGTTTACAGCTCAGTTTCACTTAAATTTTAAAAAGCCAGATTCTGTAACACAGCCTTAATCCTTATATTTTCATCTCCTCTACATTTTAGAGCCCAAGAAGTATTTCTGCAATATTTAGGCTAATATGAAATGAGAAACTGGCACTACACAGGTCATGCAGTCTGCTTACTTACCGAGATCGACGAATTATGTCTAATTTGCTCCTTTTACTAATAAAGGTAACTTTTAGTATAAAGCCATAATTACAAAGTACAAAAACAGCGCAATCCTAGCTTTACTTATACATAAATACGCATGCATCACTTTCTATTGTTTTTTTCTACTTGCACATTTTAAAATACTTTCGTATTATACACATCTGTGACCTACATCATAGCAGTAATGCTTTAACTGTATACATGAGACTGCGGAAATTCTATTATTGGCTCTATTTTTAAGGGCTACAATGAAATTATGTACAGTATATAAAGCTTGTCAAACTGAACATGGTCTTAGGCCATTACTACTATTTCATTCCAATTTGGATTTTAATACAATTAACTTACAGATCTGAAATAAAAGCACTGCTTAATGGTTTCAGATGCATTTTGGTATTGAATATGTTTAAAGGAATCTTTACAAATAATAAATTATAATGAAGAGAACTTGCAACTAAAGCTGCTTACGTGGACAACAGGAGAAATGGCGATTGCAAATGTTATCTGTTATTGACAATTCTATGAATTAAAACTCATAGCCACTTCTAGATTTTTTAAAACAAGCAAAACTAAATAGCACACACAAGAGTACTTTAATATAACCTTAATGGTCTAACAAACCTTCCAAATGGAAGGAAATACAAAATAAAGTTGACACATCAAATTTAAATTATACTAATATACTTCAGTATTATAACTTTACCAAGTCATTTTGCCAACTATGTGTAGAACCACCTAATATTAAAATATATACTATGGTGGGTAAGCTCTGATTCCAGAGGGCTAAAGCCAAGGTTTTCAAAGATCACAGGTACCAGCAGCCACACACACAAAGGGTTGTGTGATCCTACAGCTTCAATGACACCTTTCATCAGGCTCTTAACACTGGTGTTTTCATGGGTTCCCCCCGGTAATGAAACTGAGTGTAGATAATTTTCATAAAGAAATGTACAGTTAAAAATATTAAATCTTCCACACATGGGCTCAAATAGGAAGTATTTTGTTTAGTAAAATGAAAAATTAATTTTAAAAAATATCTGCAGTCTTTTTGAAACACAAGGCACCAACAGAGAGCAGACATTCCAGCAGAGTGATTGTCTGGAGAAAAAAATGGAACTGATCAGTCCTTTGTCCTTCGTTAATTAGAATACTTCCTTCTTCATGTCTATGCAACATCTTCCAGATAATCTGCAACATCACTGAGCTGGGATACAGTCAGGTCTTGTGTGAGGTCATCAAGCTTAGTTGTTCAAAACAAAGAAAAGAATTAGTGTCGGAATGTGAGTTATTTAAAATAACTTAAGAGTTATTTTAAAAATCAAAACCACAATGAGATACCACCTTACTCCTGTAAGAATGGCCATAATCAAAAAACAGAAAAATAATATAAATGTTGGTGAGAATGTGGTGAAAAGGGAACATTTTTACTCTTGATAGGAATGTAAACTAGTACAACCACTATGAAAAACAGTGTGGAGATTACTTAAAGAATTAGAAGTAGACCTACTGTATGATCCACCAATCCCACTACTGAGTATCTACCCAGAGTAAAATAAGTCATTATATGAAAAAGATACTCGCACGTGCATGTTTACAGCAGCACAATTCACAACTGCAAAAATATGAAACCAGCCCAAACGCCCATCAATCAACAAGTGGATAAAAAAATTGTGGCATATACATACCATCAAACACTACTCAACCATAAAAAGGACCAAAATAGGCCAGACACAGTGTGCCTGCAATCCCAGCACTTCGGGAAGCTGAGGCGGGCGGATCACCTGAGGTCAGGAGTTCAAGACCAGCCTGGCCATGATGGTAAAACCCTGTCTCTACAAAAATACAAAAATTAGCCAGGCACGATGGCATGTGCCTGTAATCCCAGCTACTTGGGAGGCTGAGGAGGGAGAATCACTTGAATGTGGGAGAATTGCTTGAACCCGGGAGGCAAAGGTTGCTGTCAGCCTAAATCATGCCACTGCACTCCGGCCTGGGGGACAGAGCGAGACTTCGTCTCAAAAGAAAAAAAAAAGGAACAAAATAATGTTATTTGCAGTAACCTAGATGAAACTAACTGGAGGTCATTATTCTAAGTGAAGTAACTCAGGAATGGAAAGCTGAACATATTTTCTCATTTATAAGCAGCAGCTAAGTTATGAGGATGTAATGGCATAAGAATGATACAATGGACTTTGGGGTCTCTGGGGAAAGAGTGGGAGGAGGGTGAGGGATAAAAGGCTCCAAATCGGGCTCAGTGTATACTGATCAGGTGATGGGTGCATCAATATTTCACTAATTACCACTAAAGAACTTATTCACCAACCAAACACCACCTGTTCCCCTAAAACCTATGGAAATAAGAATTAAAAATTTAAAAAACTGTTGCTGTAATCAAAATATTACTTTATACTTCATAAACCACCTCATATTTAAACCTGTATTGAGAAGTGACTTGCCTAAAATCATAGCTAGTAAGTTAATAAAACCTTTTGAGTTCAATGTTTTACACTGACTACTCTCAAGTATTTCAAGTGAAAATTAAAAATAAAACTTAGACATTATTCCAATTTAATCTCAGAAACTAATGAAAAATTGTATTAAACCTCTTTACTTGAGCATAGTCCCAATGTGTACTCTGTTCACAGTAACACGCTATTAATTGCTAACTCTAAAACCATAATTTACCCATGTTAAATTCACTAAAATTCATTAAATGTATAATATCCTCATTTGAAAACTATCCCTTCCTATGTTTTCATATGATGGCAAAGAACATTAAGTTTATAACATCTAACTCAACATTGTGTGACACACTTTATTAACTTTATTAATACTGTACCACATGAAGCCAGATCACGAATCTTTTTGGACGCTGAAGTGAAACAGAAGGGCAGACAAGACAGTCCATGGAGTCTCAGACTCCCAGCCCTGGCTTCACAAAGTATTGGAAGAAATGACTAACTTTTATTTGTTTAAACTACTTATAAACTAGAAAGTTAACTTATTAGCCAAACTATACATACTCATTTGTATAAACAACTTATGATGATGGAGAAAGGAAATATTAATAGATATTTAAGCATAATGCAGGCTGATAAAACATTTCTTAAATAAGGAAAAAACCATGGGTGAAGATACAGGCTGCAGAATATAGAACATACAGCTGGGCAGGTCCCACTGACAGCTGAGGAAGCACAGAACCCAACCTTCCCAGCCCCACCTAGACTCATCGTTGTGGCGACAGCCACAGCCACACTCTTAGGCATCATCTATGGCTGTCTTCTCCATACAATGGCAAAGTGGAGTAATGATGGCCTGCAAAGCCTAAAATACTGGCCTTTTAGAGAGCAAGTGTGCCCATACCTGGGCTAGATAATAACACACAAGAGTGGGAACATCTTGTCGAGGTGGAACAGTTCCATCCTGACACACTATGAGAAGCTCTTATTTGTCTGTTCATCTGCCCTCCACAGATCCTCCCATTTTGTTATTCTTTGGATATGCAGAAATTTAAGTTATAAGCAAAATCCTTTTCAACAAATAAGTCCTTGCCCTTCCTCTTGGTCCAGACGTAGTCTTGCCATAAAATGATCTCATAAAGAAAATTATTAGAAAATCTTAATTACATTTCTTATGCATTCAATTCAAACCCAGTTTACACAAAAACTGAAAAGTCAGAAAGGCTTGAAGACAGATTGTAAAACAGACTCTAATACCTTGGAACTGTATTTTTTCCTCCCATCATTAAAGAGGGAAATCAGTGAGGTATTCCATTTTGTTTACAAAGTAATTGAATGCTGTATTACTATAAATGCTAAACTACAGACAAGAGTGAACTGAGGAAAAATCATGGATTGAAAAGAATCTTAATCTAGATAATTCAGTTATTGGAGTCATTAATTTAGTTTTGCTTTAAGGCAAAGAAAAAAACACTTAACAACCAGAAACTTCCAAGAAGAAGAGCTTCATTTAAAGTAGTTACCAAGAAAGAAAACTGAATGAACAAAAGCTAACTAGAAATAAATGGCTATTTAATAAAGGCTTTTGGATGGACATGGTGACTCAGGCCTGTAATCTCAGCACTTTGAGAGGCCAAGGCGGGGGGATCACATGAGGCCAGGAGTTTGAGACAAGCCTGGCTAACTTGGTAAAACCCCATCTGTACTAAAAATACAAAAATTAGCCAGGTGTGGTGGTACACGTCTGTAGTCCTAGCTACTCGAGAGGCTAAGGCAGGAGAACTGCCTGAACCCAGGAGGCAGAGGCTGCAGGGAGCCAAGATCCAGCCATTGCACCCCAGCCTGGGCAACAGAGCAAGACTCTGTCTAAAAAGAAAAAAAAAAAAAGAAAACAAATAAAGACTCTCATTCCTCATTAGTTTTAAAATTAGAATTCAAAGTGGCCATCTTAGTTCAAAACTGTAAAAAGAGATTCTATGTCACAAAATAAAAATATCTAAAAGGTACATTTTGAGCCTTGAAAAGGAAACCAAGGATCCCTGTGATAGCAAGCTTCATACAAATCAACATAAACTTTTTGTAAGATTCCGAAAAGCTTTATGAAGTGTAAATGTTCACATTTGCTGAATTAGATTGCTGTGCATTAACAGAAACCCAGGATGCACACTGATGTTCTGGTCCCTTAACACGTGGCCCTCTTCCTCCAACATCTACCTATGTCTTTGCTCGTGCTGGCTCCTGTGCAACTGCCCTCCCCAGGGCCTCTGCTCCTGGTTCATCCTCTGTCATTTCTGGTTCAAAGTCATCTTCTAACAACACTGCTCCTCCCAACAGTCTGTCTCTTCACACAGCACCCTCCAGTGGAGTCCCTGGAATCAGGGACATGCACTGACATGTCCCAGGATCACCCTTCTGTTCTCATGGCACTTACCATGCTCCTCCTCAGCCCTTGCAGAACCAAGTTAGAGACACCTTTCAAAATCCAGGTCAAATATTAGTTCCTGCTTCTGAGTTTTCATAGCCCATGAATGACTGGCCTTTTATGGCACTTGTCACTTTCTATCTTGATTTTCATGTTTGTATACATGGCTTTTCTCTCCCTGATCCTGCATAAATTTGAGGGGAGCAGTCTATATCTGTGCCTACGACAGAAATGTTTATTGTGACTACAATCAATAATGGCATTAGATACCATTTATTGAATGCCTACTCTGCTAAGCATATGCTTTACACACTTATCTCTAATATTTTCACAACCACCATCTCTCTTGCAAAACAGATGAGAGACCCAAGGCTCCAAAAGTTAAATAACTTGGCCAAATTTGTGAGTGGTATGTAGCAGCTCCAGGACTCAAATCCAGATGTGATGAACTTACAGAACCTGGAACATTCCACTGAGCTGTCTCCTTTCTCACACCCATATCCCCAGCCTTGTGCTTTATAAATAGTAGGTGCTTAATGGACACTGGTTTTGGTCACCCTAGCTAAAAGGTGACCAAATTCTCTGCTGTATTCTTACTGCAAAGAATACAAATGTTTTTGTGGTCCCCAGGTTCCCACTATCAATTCTCTGCATAGAAGCCATTAGAAAACACTTGCTGGTGAAGTACACTGACCACCAAAATCCATTCTATGTAAAAGGCTGCTAATAAATGGCACAATTATCTAAATTGAAGCTTTTAAGTGAAAATTCCTAAGAACATATGATGTCCCAAACCCAGTAAGTAGGACCCAGTGAGCCATCCAAGGCCCCCAATGGCAGAGCGATGCCTACACCTCCCCTTCAACCCACATCATTTCACAAATCCTAGCTTAACAGTCCTCTACCTCACATTTAAAGAATCCTTCTATAGTTTCTTTGGTATAACTTTATAGCAACATTTTTCAGGTCTCTTCAGGATGATGCAGGGTGAAAAGAAAAAGACAAATTTATAATTATAAAGTTATAACACATCAGGAATTAGAGAAATGCTTTACATATTCTCATTTAACCTTCAAGATAGTCCTATTACAGAGATACTAGTACTTCCACCATGTAAGTAAAGAAACTGAGGGTCAAAGGTTAAAGCTTAACTAAGAAAATATATGAAAGAATAAGAATGCAAACATGGATGTTGCTGACTTAGATTGTGTGGCTACACTGTAAACACTACCTCTCTCAAAGGCCTTCTCTCTGTGTGATGATCACAACACTTAGAGAATCCCACCTCATTCTGGAAAGCAAGTCCCCTCCCAGCCATGGCAACATCCAACCTGACTGTTAGACTTGCCTGAGCTGGGGACAGCTTGATGCAGATGCTGACAGACAACCCCGCAAGACTACAGTTCACCGTCTAAGGATCTTCTGTTCTCTGCTCACATAAAAAGGTCAAGTTTGGATCTCCAACATAGACTCTAACTTTATGGACTGCTGTCTTGTCTCCAGTGGTTTTCTAGCCCAGCCTGGCTTGCATGTTCAGATGTTACAACTGGCCAAGATGACCACACTCTCTGCACTCCAGGCTCAGCTTCATCCTGTGATCACAGTCCCCTATACTGGCTTTTACCTATGACACCAGGTGGCCAATTCTCACTAGGCCTGATCCACTGGGACCCCTCTTAATCCACAGCAATCCCAGTGCCCTAGGAATAATCCTCAGGCATTTCAGCAGCGAGACTGAGGTACCAAATGAAGTGACAACCAAAACCAATCTTACACATTCATCAAAGGCATTCTTCATAAACTCGAGCCAGGTCTCTGTCATGACTTTTCACAATTTGCAACTGTTTTTCTATTAATTAGTATAAATTTTTGAAGCTTTACAGTAAATCAACAAATAGGTTAAAAAAAAAAGGCACTGTATGGGAAATGCAGAATACTAAACCTTTTCACTGGTATTGATGTCATCTATTTCCACAGAAAGGTCTTCTTCAATCTCTTCACCAATACTTATCTCACTTTTCTCTGAGCGGTGGCTGGTACTAATTTTAGGAGGCAGGGAAAAAGTAAGAACTCTGAGAATAAACATTTCAAGAGATTAATTACCATTCTTTAAACATTCAGATATTTCTTTTAATCCTTTAAGTAAAAAATAATATTAACTATAATTAATTTCATATATATTGTCTCACTTGACCCTTAAAATAACATAGGAAGGGGCAGCAGCAGTCAAGTCAATGTAAAAGATGAGGAGATGAAGGTTTAAGTGGGGACTTTAGTGACAAGAACAAGAAAGAAACAAAGCCAGATTTTTACAATATCATCTACTACATCATTCTCTCTCTCAAAAACTGTATACTACATTATAAAAAATAAATACAGACTTCCAGTTGGAAAGATAACCTGTCAATTAAATAAAATTCTCAGGCATCTAATTTAAAATTTCAAATCACATCCACAACAAACATTACTTGTACATTACTAGCCAACACACATATACATATTATCTTTCTATATATAAGAAAGGCATTGACTGGGCACAGTGGCTCTCACCTGCAATCCCAGCACTTGGGGGGCCCAGGTGGGTGGATCACTTGAGGTCAGGAGTTCAAGACCAGCCTGGCAAATATGGTGAAACCCTGTCTCTACTAAAAATACAAAAATCAGCCAAGCGTAGTGGCACACACCTATAATCCCAGCTACATGGGATTCTGAGGCAAGAGAATCACTTGAACCCGGGAGGTGGTTGCAGTAAGCCGAGAATGCACCACTGCACTCCAGCCTAGGTGACAGAGTGAGACTCTCTCTTAAAGAAAAAAAAAGAATGGGAATCTCACTAGGTCAGTCCACATATCAGGAAATGTAATCTGAATCCAAAAACTAATTTGAGAGCATAATTATTTTAAGTCAAATGGAGACAATTCCCACCACAAAAAGGTATGGAAGGAAGAAAAAATAAGCACTTATGACATGACAACTGAACTCCTTGAGATCAGACTAAATGACTTCTCAGTTAATTTTTCAATGTTTCTTTTCATCTTATTCTTACCAAGTTTCCTGAACATAATGTGACTGACTATATTCTAATGTAAAATCAAAAACATGCTCCAAAGTCAAATATTTGATTTTGGATTAACTATCTTTTCTTCACCTCCAATCAGTACGAACAACAGAATCAAATACACCAAAATAAACACCAAGTGTAATTTTGTCTTGTCTGTGTTCGGAAATTGTTTACAAATATATATACATTTATATATTTGCCCAAAAGTTTTTCTTACCTGTTAAAATCATCAACATAGTCATCGTCTTCTCCAGTCCCTGATAAGTTTAACAAAACATATGTTATTATCTAACACACATCACGACTTATTTACAATTGAACACACATTTCCTTAAAAAAAGTTAATCATATTGCATCATTAAAAAATTTCCAAAGATCAGAAATAACATTTTTACCAGATATAATATGAAGGCAAATGATAACATGAAATATCTAAGAAATAATAAACTGTTACAAGTGACTATAAAATGTGGGTAACACCTCACCTTTATTCCAGGTACTCTAAGGCGATTAACACGGGACACACTTGTTAATAAGGTCCCTTGACTTAATGGCACATAGCAAGTCATCATGAACCCCCTCTAGGTACTAGAGGAACTACTGAGAGTTTCAACATGCGAATTGTTTTTTTACAAAAGTTAAAAAGGCTCATGAAGTGCGAGCAAGTAACAGCACCTTCAGTCAGACAGAGCTGGGCTCAGGCCTCGGACCTGCCACTAAACATCTCTGCGACCTGGGAACATGAGGTGCCCTTTCCTGGCCATGTCCTCTGCTCTGACAAATGGCCAAACGCACGCAAATCCGAGTTAACACAAGGATTCAGGTACATGATGTGTCTAACAGAGACTTTGGTCCACAGTAAGATCTTAATAAATGGCAACTCAATGAAGGAGCGATGACGATTAGTGAGGCAGTGTTACCAGTTGCTCAAAGTGTACCATGAACCTCTGACAGAGTGGGCACCTTCAGATCAACTTAAGGCTATAAATGACAAATTTGCAAATCAGCAGCCCTTCCCTCCCAGGACTCCTGAGGGCTGGATAAGGAAAAAGGGCTGTCAGTGTCCAAACAGACTTGGAGGCACATGAGAGTCGACTTAAAATGTGAATAGATGGCCTATGAAAGACAAGGATTATGTACCACCACATGCAGAAGATGCGGATCATGAAGAGAAGACCTGGCATGATAGAAAGCTGTTCAAAGGCTCTGAAATCTCCCTTAAATAAGGCTAGACTGTCCCTAAATCTGTCAGGCTGCTGAGGGGATTCAAGTTCTGTCCAGACAGACAAGGCAAATCCTGTGATTAATTTATAAAGCAGGTGAGTGATGACTAGGTCCCCTAGAGGTATAGCAATTACTAAGATGATATCTCTGATCTCAAGGAGCAAATGCTCTAGTGACACAAACTAAATACTGCTAGTGCAATTGGGAAGAACTCCAAGGTAGCAACTGAGAGGAAACCTAGGTTGCAGAGGTACAAATTATTGGGGACTGTGTGTTCCAAGAAGAGGAAACATGTGGAAAGCCCTGAGGTAGGGGAGGGTGTGGTGGTTTGCAAACCCACCAGTGCAGCCCAGAGCAGTGACACACATCTGTAATCCAGCTACTTGGGAGGTCAAGGCAGGAGGATCACTTGCACCCAAGAGTTTGAGACCAGCCTGGGCAACACTGTAAGACTCCCCTAAAATTAATTTTTTTATTTTTGTAATTTTTAAATTTTAAAAATACCATCTCAAAAATATAAATAAATCAAACCACCAGCAAGGACGACATACAACCATAAAACAATGAATTTGGGGGACTGAATGGGTGGAGAGAGAAAAAAGGAGTGGCCATCAGAGGAGCTGGCAGAAGCCAGATCATTAGGGCTTGGTTGGTGGCAATAAGAATCTTAGCCTGAATACAGAGGGAAGCTCATCTGGGGTGGGTTGGGGGAAGACAAGAGTGAAAAAGTCCAGGGAAGCACTATCTCATTTCTGTTTTCCCAGAGATAATCTCACCACCGCCAGAAATTGTTTACAGGAGGCAAGAATCAAAGTAGGGAAAGAAGGCTGTCAGAAAGTCCAGGCCAGCCATAACAGGGGTAAAGGGCTTGGGTCAAGGCAGGTGTCCTACAGATAAGACAGACAGGTGGATGATACTGGGTAGGGAGAATATCAGCAAATGAAGAAAACATGAATCCTTGTTACTGGTACACCCAAACCTTGCCCGTAATGAATCGGAAATCCCTGACCATAAGCAGTCAGGAGTCATTCCCAGGTTCCTCTCCTCTCGAGAATAAAGAGCCTGTCTCCACTGTAGCCTCATAGGTTAAAGGGCTGCACATGCTTGACAGAAAGCAGGCACTGTCAGGGCCGAGAAGGAGAGGTGGAAATCCGATTAAACAAACCACCACGTAGGTGGCTGGTTTGCAAGTGCTACATAAAACCAGCAGTGGCAGCTAGTGAAACGTCAGCCTCCAAGGACTTATCGTGGTGTTACTATGTGTGAACGCCAGTGAGGAGAGCAGACATGGAAACTGAGCTAAGACAGTAAGGACAGCTATGGCTGCAATGTGGATTTAGAGGAAGCTAACTGTATTCCCCACCTTCCAGCATTTGTAGCCAACAAAAAACACAAGATGTTTACTGTATAATGTGCTATAACACATTAGATTCTGACTTCTTACGTACTGTACAGTATTGCAATAGTTTAAGCCGGTGTCCAAACAATTAACAGAATATATATAGGTTGAGCATCCCAAATTCAAAAATTTGAAATCCAAACTTGAATGAAATCCAAAACTTCTTCAGTGCCAACATGATGCTCAAAGAAACTGTTCATTGGAACATTTTGGATTTTCAGATTTTTGGATTTGGGGTGCTCATCTGGTAAGAATAATGCAAACATTTCAAAATCCAAAAAAATCCGGACTCTGAAACACGACTGGTCCCAAGCATTTGCATCAAGGGATACTCAATCTGTACGACATTACTTTAAGGGTTGGCAAATTTTGGCCCTCAGGCCAAGGATTCTTGTTTTCTTCATTTTTTGACAGTCTCTCCTCCCCATCCCATACCCTCTGCCTTATCTGCCCTTACCCCAGTCAGCTTTGGCCCGGGCTTCCCAACAGCCTTATGCTTTCCTTACTTTCATTCTTGCCTCTGGCTGATGACCTGCTTTTGTTCAGCCTGTGAACTAAGAATGGCTTCTACATTTTTAAAGGTTGTTAAAAAAGCAAAGACTATGTGAGAGACAGTACATGTCATCCGCAAAGCCCAAAATATAGACTATTTAGCCCTTTACAGAAAAGGCTTATCAACTCTTGCTTCAAATATGCAAAGTACCTATTTATTTTATTTTTGAGACGAAGTCTTGCTCTGTCGCTCAGGCTGGAGTGCAGTGGCGTGATCTTCCCGAGTTCAAGTGACTCTCCTACCTCAGCCTCCCGGGTAGCCAGGATTACAGGCGTGTGCCACCACACCCTGCTAATTTTTTTTCTTTTTAGTAGACACGGGTGTCACTGTGTTAGCCAGGATGGTCTAGATCTCCTGACCTCATGATCCGCCTGCCTCGGCCTCCCAAAGTGCTGGGATTACAGACATGAGCCACCATGCCTGGCTGCAAAGTACCTATTTATAAACACTCCATTTAGGCACCTTTAATTAATATTTGTCTGCCAAACTAAAACAGACTGTGCTCTAAAGCTTTATTTGTAGATGATTTCTTTGGAACTCAATGTATTTTCCCATTGAAATGATTATTTAAATCCTGTCTAAGTAACATACAGACAGTAAAATACAGTGGTAAGGGCTCCGTGGTGATGCATCAGGACTCTAAAAGCAGCATGACCTTGGGCAAGTTATTTAACCTAGGTTCTTCAACTGTAGAACTGGAGATAATAATAAAACCCACCTCATAGGATATGAATTAAATAAAATAATTCCTTGGTACAGTGTCAGCCATTTATCACTAACATCATTATTATCCTAGGGTAGTCTACTAACATCTGTCTATATATTACTCAAAACACCTAGAGGACTGTATATTTAAAATGCAAAAAACCCAAACAGAAAACAACATTGCTGCAATACCAATTAAAAATTTGACAAAACAAAATAAAACTTTATTTCTACTGAATCCTAATGCCTAGCTAAATGACAAACATTCAGCTAATAAACTGGTAGTTCTCACCTGCGTAACTATCCAAATTCCAACCCGAAGTATAGCTAAGTCCCAAGAAAAAGTGAAGTGAAGGAGCACACCACCTTCCTGCCCATACCCAGCAACTCTGCAGCGAGAGCGATCACCTTCCCTCCTAAGAATGAGAATTCTCAGCAGCTTCCTCTCAGAAGCTGGTGGGAAAACCTTTACTTTGTTAAGAGAATAGAGCAGTCAGAGTGAAATGCTCAAAGGTTTGGCAACAAAGCGAAACACCACAAAAGTGAAAAAAAAACAGAACACGAAGGGGACAGTCAGCCATCACAGTGCAGAGGTTGGGAGTAAAGTCTCTGGTGGCAGTTAGCCACTGAGGTCAAGTGGAAAAGAACATCTAATGGCAACCAGAACTACTGCTGACAGGAAAAGCGCAAGGGAAGGAGAGGGGGCAGGCCCACCTAGCTGGCCAGCCAGCAACCAGGACACACAAAGAGCACAGGGTGGCATAAACAGCAAGTCAGCTGTTACCAGGACTCCAGGGCACTGTGTGGAACAAGAATCCAGGCCGCTCAGGCGACATTTATTCTTCTGCAAATGGGGGAACAAAGTAACATAAAAAGGAAACTAACATTTATTAGGCACCTACCATGCCAGGCACTGTACCTTAATTTACACATGAAAAGGTATTTAAATCCTATTTGCTCTTTGAAACTAGGCAGATGTTATTAGTTCCACTTAACAGATGAGGAAATAGCAGTTTAGTTTATCTCCCTATGCTACCCCATCAATCAGTGCCACATCTGAGACGTTACTTCTATCCAACTCCAAGCCCAAGTTCTTTGCACTATCCAGAATGTCTCTCGTGAAGAGAGAAGGGCATTCTCGGTGCTGCCCCTCAGACAGGCCTGAGTTCTAAAAGCACATGGGGACACAGCTTTCTTTTTTCCCCAACCTGCTTGGGTAGCTGTGTTCCAATGCTTCCATGTCTAAGTGACTACATACCAGGAAGCGATCCCACCACATCCACAGAGAGCATAGGAAGTGGCCACTGGAACCTGGCTACACCATTTCCTTCAGGTCAGTACCTGAATTTGCCAAAAATATGCCTGTCACGCTGCTACAGTCTTGCAACAGAATAGAGCACTGTTTGAGAACTGTGCTCTCAATGTATGGCCCAGGGCTTGGTAATGTTCACACTGACACTCTTACCTCCATAAGAACAAATGTACTTACATGGCAGTCTCACCAACTTCTGCTGCATTGAACAGAACTGAACACATCTCACAATTTTTCTTTCAATAAGTCTGTTTCTCCATTAGACTGAATTCTCTGAGGCCTGGACCATGTACTACCAGCATCTAGCAAATGGCTCTGCCTCTGCACAAGTTTTTCTCAGTCTGAAATTGAATAGAAATATCTTCTCTTCTCTCTTATACATCTACTTAACCATCAAGCCTCTGCACAGACATCACTTCCTCTAAGAGGTCTTCCCTGAATGCCAAGACTGGGCCAAGGTAACCTACTTGCCATTTCTATACCCATATATACTGACCCTTTTACACTCAAAATATCTGTAGATGCCTGTTTAATGTCCATATTCCTGACCAGAATTTAAACTCTATGAAGACAGAGGTTCACGAGGACATGATGGCTGCTGCTGGGGTCATCTCTGGCATAGGGTGTAATCCTGAACATATGAAAGCCACCCAAACACCTGCTGAATGAACAGCAGCAGGAAGGTGCTCAGTGGAGGCAGACTGAGTAACTTCTTTTACAACCTTACCTTAAAAATAATCACTTTAAAACAATCAACACAAAAAAACTGGAAATCTAGTTACCTAATCCAAGGGATCCAATTTTATCACTGATCAATTTCAGATCTTTCAAAACTATATTCCCCCTTTTACCTGTGAACAGGAGAAAATATTATTAGAGTGACTTTTAGAATACAACAGTCTCTAAACCATATTAATTTTTGTTGTTGTTCAATATGGCGCTTCTTTATGACAGGAGCATAATAACCTAAAACCAAGGAAAAAATAAACTATGATTAATGAATGCTTAAATTATGCATTATAACTCCTTTGAGACGGAATCTTGCTCTGTCACCCAGGCTGAAGTGCAATGGTGCGGTCTCAGCTCACTGCAACCTCTGCCTCCTGGATTCAAGCAATTCTCCCACCTCAGCCTCTCGAGTAGCTGGGATTACAGCCGTGTGTCACCACACCTTTTTTTTTGTATTTTTAGTAAATTTTTAGCTAATTTTTGTATTTTTAGTAAAGACTATGTTGGCCAGGCTGGTCTCAAACTGCTGACCTTGTGATCCATCCACCTTGGCCTCCCAAAGTGCTGGGATTACAAGCAAGAGCCACCATGCCTGGCCACAACCCTTTTTAAACCATAAACAATACTACTTTATTGGAATACAACCACCAAAAAAATGTTTTTCCCTAATTATAAGACATCACTTTCCATAAGAAGCCCCATTAGGTATGAATTCATAGACTACAGTTAATTATTTTCATCAATTTTATTTTCCCTTTGAACTTCTAAATTTTTCTTCAATTCAACTGCTATTTCATATACTAAAGTGACATCCTCACTGGTTAGTCCTTCATTCTTAAGGTCCTCTAAATCGTCATTCTCTAATCAGTGTCAGAATTGACATGTTCATGATGTCCTTCCTGTATTTCTTTCTTAAGGGTGACAGTAACCACGGAAAAGAAGCAAATGGGAAGGGATGCAGACTCTAGAAACACAGGGCTGGTTTACCAGATGTTTAAGAGAATCAACGGGCCAGCTCTCTTATGTACCCCAGAAAGTCCCACAGTATATCAAGTACTACAAAAAGATTGGGAAGTACTGGACAATTATGCAAAACTCATACTGCAAATTCTTAGTGACTCTACGTTAGGAAACTTTCTCAAAAGAGGTACACAAGTTCTGAAACACTGTGCTAAATAAATCCAACATATACCATCATATGGTTTACAAGGGACCTCTGCCCATCCAACGTGTTCAGGGCTATGCTTTTAAAATTCCTATCACTGTGTGTGGAGAGATGTGGGAAAGTAATTGGTACAGGAGCTAGACTATTCCATGTCTAACCAATGCTCTTTATCTCTGCTGCCTTTAAGCTGACACGTCAGATCATTCTGCTTGAAAATGATATGCAAAATAATTTTTTATTTAACATTTTATGATACTGTGGTATCACCGAACAAATTTTTTTAAAAATTAATTTAAAGTAAATCCAACTCAAGCCACTGTTAATGTCCAAAAAAGGAGAGATGATATAAAAATTATATTTATATAGACACTAAAAATCAGCTAAAAACTCAACTTCCCAAAAGTATTCCGATGGTATAGTGAAGGTATAGGAAGAAGCCGAACACAAAACAACATATAAAATATGACCACATTAAAAACAAAATACAACAAAGTATTAACAAGAAGTATCTCTGAGTGATAAAATTATAGGTTATTTTAGTGATTTTCCTGGAAAAAAATCAACACTAATCATACGGTGCTTCATTAGAGAAAAAATATCCTGAATAATCACACCCACATCTTTGGGCACTTACTCTCAGAGTCTTTTAAGGAAGGGGCCCCCGCCAGGGAGCTGAGTCCACTTTTTAAGGGGGGTGCATCCGACAGCGAGGCCAGGCTTCCTGCCTGCTTCCTTGGTTCATTCCTCCTAGCAGGAAACAAGTGACAGTTAAACAGTGCTCTGATGTTCTGCCACTAAACGCTTTTATTCTGCCATTAAAACAAAAGCAACTTAAATACATTTTATATGCACAGTTGCTGGAAATCAAGAATACACACTTTACAGATTCAAAACCATAAAGTATACCAAGGATATAGCAGGTATACCAAACTTTATGGTTTACCAAAAGTATACCAAACTACAGATCAACCACAATCAACACAGCCAGTGTGTAGGCAATCAGCTCACCTCTCTTTAGAATCCTCTTCACTGTGATTTTTTTCAAAAGCCCTTTTCCATCACCCAGACATGCAGCCAAGGGACAATACAGGAGTTTACTAGCAAATAAGTGCCACCTCTCAGATTAAATATCATTTACAGAAGCCACAAACCGCCATGCTGATGAAATCCCCTTAAAGTCATGACTACTAACCTCAAGAGGACCTTTAATTCTGCCCAATAACCCTGCGGGTTTCCACAGTCTCTTCTTGCCTTACTTTCTTATAGAATGATTTCACACTTTCTCCACTCTCCTCCAAACTCTAACCTCCATCCTGCATCCTCACTCAACTATGAAGTCAGATGAGAGCCTGCACAGGTGCTACCATCATATCCACCCCCTGCCTGCAACGGGACCCACACACTCTACTTTTCCAGCAAACACAAGCCCCTACATGGGATTCCATTGCTGCACAGCCCTCCATGAGTTCTTCTCTTACTCCCTTACATCATTAATTCTTCCACCTTTAAAGCTGAACAGCTCTCGTCAGCATACATGCTGTTATTTCTCCCACTTAAAGACGTTTTCAACCCTACATCCTGCCCCTCCAGCCACAACCCTGGTCCTCTGTATGCTTTTACAACTCATCAGAAAACTATTTGCCATCTACAATCCCTTCCTCTCTGTGTTGAAGGGACTCTAATTTTTTAACCTGCCTCGCACCTTCATTCCAACAAAACTAACTGTGTCAAGGTCATCATCGACCTCCAGATGGCTAAATCCAATGGCTTCATACAGCTACTCTTCCCTACTGCCTCCTCCAAAGACACCACTTTCCTGGTTCCGTGTCCTCTGGCCTCAAGGTGCACAGGACCTGCTTCCTTGGTGATCCTCTGCAGTCTCCCACACCCCACATTATCTACAAACTGATGACTCCTAATTTACATCTCCAGCCTAGATCTCTCCATCAATCCCAATTCATATGCCCAATAGCCTTCTTTGGATTTCCACCAGCAATCTTCTCTAACTCAGCACAGCGACAGGGCGTGCCAGGCTGTCATGCCACCTGTCTGTGCATCTGCTCTTGCTCTTTCCATTCTTTATCTAAAGTGTTTCCAACCTTCGAGTTATGCAGGCTAAAAACCATGGTGTCACTCTGGCTATTACTTTTTTCTCTAGCACTTACTGGCAAATCCTTTCCCATATAAACTCAAAATACTTCCAAAACCCACCTATTTCTCCCACTGCTTCTATCACTTCTCACCCGAATAATCATTAACGGCCTCCTACCTGGAAACCCCAAGTCCAACCTTGCCTAGCAACCTCAGGTTCTGTAATGTATGCTAGATCAAGATCCCCAGGGTTTCCAGTCTCAAAGGAAAGCCGTCCCGCCCCTCATCTCTGAGTCCACCTCATCCGATCCCGGTCTCGCTCTCTCTGCTACACCCACACTCACCTCCCTGCTGTCTGCTGTTTCCTCTCCCGGGAGCTCTATCAACCCATGGCAACTCCCTTAACTCCTCTAGCTCTTTGCTCACAGGGCACCTCCAAGTGAGGCCCCCTCCAATTTGGACAGCTGACACGCACCTGCCCTGACCACATACTTGGGCTCCCATCATTGCTCTGCTCTCGTCACCCCACACACCACAGCGTAACTCTCACTGCTTGTCTCACTCCATCACCAGAGCATGAGCTTCCTGAGGGCAGGCGTCTTCCCTCTTCCATCATTGCTACAGCCCACCCTGGAACAGTCCCTGGCATGTGGCAGACACTCAATCTAACAGGTAAGAATAAATCTAAGTTTTTATAAAACCTGAGATTGTTTTATAACATGAAAGGCATTAACAACACATAATCAGATTTATGGATCCAATAATTATAAACCACCCATAGTTCATTATTTTTTAACTATAAAATGAAAGCATTTATCTTACTTTTAAACCCCTAGTCTCATAGTTCAAAAACCATTTACTCACAAACCATAAGTTTTCTCTGGCTTAGGAATGGGATCATCAAAGAAAGAATCTCCTTCCATATCATCTTCATCTGGACAAAGGCCGGCTTTGTCTTTGCCATCTAAAGTTTTGTTGCTTAGAAAAGATCCAATTTTTGTTTCATGGGACAGTAAGTGAAGGCTGCTTTTGCTCTTTGGTTCTGACAAGGAGACACTTGTATCACTCTGACTGGCCTCACTGTTGGTCTTCTAGAAAGAGAGGGAAAGAGAAAAGGTCTCCTTGATATTTTAAATAATAAAAGAAGTCTCGTGAGCATAAGCAAACTTGTGTTTGTGGGTGGCGGGGTAGGAAGGGTGAAGGGCAGCTCCCAGCAGCATGAACTGCAGAGCAATGCCACAATTCATCACTCCAGCCCCAGGATTCCTAGCATGGCAAACTTTCAAAGGGGGAAAAATTTTTTTTTAATATATTAATACCATTCCTGTCCTCTTTCCCTAAATGTTAATACCTTTAATATACCCCTCCCATTTATAAACACTTTCCCTTTTATAAACAATTTCCCATCTTCCCCTCTATGTATCATTGCTTCATAAATTTTCTTAAATTAATACAGTTTCAACTTGAAAACAACTATTAAAGAGAAAAGAAAGATTATTTCACATGAATGAACCACGCGTTAAAGTAGTCATCAGTAAAAACAGCAATTTTCCATCCCGTGCTAAACACAACAGACATCAAGGTGAAAGACGCTGTCTTCAACCACTTGTGTTTCTAACATAAACATTTGCTAATGAAAATAATTATTTTAATTCTGACTTCCAGGGTAACTTCCTAACCTATACCTCATTTTGATGTCCATGGACAGGGGGTGGGGGGTGTGTGTGTGTGTAGTTCTCTGTGTATTTTAACACCAATGTTGTAAAAAATTCTGAATCATCCTTATCCATGCCCTTGGATATATAGTGATGTTAGCACAAAATATCACACTTTTATTTTCTTGTTTTCAGTTAGTCCTAAACTTCACAGCCTACTTTTACTCCATTCTTGGTCAGATTTCTTTCTGCCCTTAGGTATATATTAACAATAATAATGAAAACAAAAAATAATGCTAGTAATAATAAAAGCAGCTAACATTTATCGAGAACATTCAAATGTTTCACCTTATTTCATTTAATCTTCAAAATGACCCTATGATCTGGAAGTAGCTTTATCTCTGTGGATATAAATAAGGAAACACAGAGACAGACATTTATGTCACTTGTCAAAGTCTCCAGGTATTAAGTGGTAGGGTCAATATCAAAGTCAAAGCCTGATTCCAGAGGTTAACTCTATACTTATGCTATTAGGCTAAATTATAATTGATTTGTGGGCTTTATGGGTTAAAGATGGCAATTTCCCAAAATTAAAGCCTTCTGTACTAGAGAGCAATATTGTGTAAAAATACCTGTGGAGTACCAGAAAAAGCATTCAACTCAAACAAGGAATCTGGAATGTAGTTCAAAATTATTAATTGCACTTTTTTTTTTCTTTTTTATCTTTTTTTTCTTTTTTAAGAAACAGGGTCTCAATATGTCATCGAGGCTGGTCTTAAAACTCCTGGGCTCAAGCAATCCTCCTGATTCAGTCTCCTAAGTAGCTGGGATTACAGGCACAAACCAAACCCAGTTGTATAACTTTTTTTTTTTTTTTTTTTTTGATGGAGTCTCGCTCTGTCGCCCAGGCTGGAGTACAGTGGTGTGATCTCGGCTCATGACAACCCCTGCCTCCTGGGTTTAAGTGATTCTCCTCCTCAGCCTCCCAAGTAGCTGGGATTACAGGCACATGCCACCATGCCCAGCTAATTTTTGTATGTTTAGTAGAAATGGAGTTTCACCATGTTGGCCAGGCTGGTCTCTGAACTCCTGACCTCAAGCAATCCACCCACCTTGGCCTCCCAAAGTGCTGGGATTACAGACATAAGCCACCATGCCCAGCCCATATAATCTTAAGTAAATTAATTTCCTAGGCATGAGTTTCCTCAAGAATTGAACTAGTTTCGTTTTCTTCAGATCAAATTATATCTAGGAGTTAAGACAGTGGGGATGGATGGCAAAGAATAGTAACTACTGAAGCATGGTGACCAAAGTCTGGGTTAGACATTACCAAATAAGATGCTCTTGAAGGATGGTTTCACTTTTAATATGTGTACAGGCAGGGCAAGGTGGCTCACGCCTATAATCCCAGCACTTTGGGAGGCTGAGGCGGGCAGATCACAAAATCAGGAGTTTGAGAGCAGCCTGGCCAACATAGTGAAACCCCATCTCTACTAAAAATACAAAAATTAGCTGGGTATGGTGGTGGATGCCTGTAATCCCAGCTACTTGGGAGTCTGAGGCAAGAGAATCACTTGAACCTGGAGGCAGAGGTTGCAGTGAGCCGAGATCATGCCATTGCACCAGAGTCTGGGCGACAGTGCGAGACTCCATCTCAAAAAAAAAAACAAACATAGAATGCATTATGCATGTCTTATATGTTTGTTTACATTTTTATACCAGGTAGAGGCCTTGACTAGTTGACAGTAGGCAAGATATATGCGATACAAATTTTATTGCCTTCTAGGGAGCTATACATTCTATGTTATTAATATAAATTAATGATTACAAAGAGATGTCTGAAAAAATAAATGCCAAGTTCTAATTTCAGACAGCATATTTTCCAAGAGGCAGAAAAATAAAAATTTCCTAACAACTTTGTCGATGTTTTCCTGGTATTATCAAATATACAAAAGTATTACGTACTTTTGTATTTCTTAATTAGATTCACACCAGTTGTAATTTCTGATTTTTAAATGTTTTAATAATGGATTTATATCTTTTTAAATGAATATGCATTTGGAAATAAATACTCTGATGTGATATTTAAACACATTTACAATTACAGAGGCTGTGGTCATGGCAGATTCTCTCCAGATTCTAAACACTCACAAGAAAGTGCCAAAGAGTAACTGTCATGAAAGAAACTGAAAAATGTAAATGTAAAGCAACATTATGAGAAACAATCATTATTCTAATAAAGTCTTCCTTTCCCGAGAATTCACATAGCCAACATAACTTAAATCTGAGCAACTAATATGTATCCATGACTGTTTTTTGACAGGTTTTAACAATATTCCTGCTATGGACAGAAAGACCAGTTTTAGGAACACAAGTTTTATGAAGAAGGGCATTATTATATTACACATCACATACTTGTAAGCATAACAGAATTATTTTGTTTTAAAAATATAGTTCTCTTAATCCATGGAGGAAAAATAAATTATGAAACAATCTGCTTTAGAACTGCTCTCAAAATCAACTTCTAAACCACACAGGAACGTGTTGCTACTTTATAACTATGGCTCATTTTTGCCAAAAGACCATGACCCAACTAGGTTATTAATGAATTCACTAAACTTAATTCCAAATAAACTTCACTATTAAAAAAATCTACACTAGGAGGAGAAACATTTCTGCAGATTAAAGCAAAAGTACTGAAAGCTTTCAGAGCAGTTTCAATAGTTCCTCCATGTATACACGCAGATGAATGCATGTATACAGACGCTCAGCTCACAACAGCACTTCACCTGGTAAACCCACCATCAAGTGAAAATATCACAAAGTTGAAAATGGGCACTTTGTATACATGATGAAGTACAACATGATAAAACCCCATCTCTACTAAACACAATATCCAAAAAATGCTGGCTACTCAGGCCCCTGGTATCAGAGTGCCTTGTAACCATGTGGCTGCCTGGGAGCTGTGGCTCGAGGTCACTGCCTGGCCCCGCGAGAGAATGGTACCACAGATTACTGTCCTAAGAAAACATCAAAACTCAAAGTATGGTATCTACTGAATGTAGATCCCTTTTGTACCATCATAAAGTCGAAAAAGCATAAATCAAACTGTTGTAACTTTGGGGACCATCCATATATGTGTGTACACCCAGGAATCTGCTTTAAAAACCCTTATCACGGCTTAAGATGAACTTATGTTACATATATAAACTTCAGTTACCTGGATTTTGTATCACCTGGATTTGGCTAAGTTGAAGTCAAGATTCAAAATGAAGGTAAATAATTAAGGTTAAGTATCGTTTAAAACTAAGAAGTATGATTTAAAAATAAAAGGCCAGGTGTGGTGGCTCATGCCTGTAATCCCAGCACTTTGGGAGGCTGAGGTGGGCAGATTACAAAGTCAAGAAATCAAGACCAACCTGGCCAACATGATAAAACCCCATCTCTACTAAAAATACAAAAAGAATTAGCTGGTAGTGGTGGTGCACACCTGTAGTTCCAGCTACTCAGGAGGCTGAGGCAGGAGAATCGCTTGAACCAGGGAGGCGGAGGCTGCAGTGAGCCGCACTCCAGCCTGGAGAGAGAGCGAGACTCCATCTCAAAATAAATAAATAAAGATATACACTGGCTAGGTGGGGTGGCTCATGCCTGTAATACCAACACTTTGGGAGGCCCAGATGGGTGGATCATGAGGTCAGGAGATCAAGACCATCCCAGCCAACATAGTGAAACCCCATCTCTACTAAAAATACAAAAATTAGCTGGGCATGGTGGCTCATGCCTGTAATCCCAGCTACTCAAGAGGCTGAGACAGGAGAATCCCCTGAACCTGGGAGTCGGAGGTTGCAGTGAACCAAGATCACACCACTGCACTCTAGCCTGGCAACAGAGCGAAACCCAATCTCAAAAAATACACACACACACACACACACACACACACACACCCACCCATGGCAATGCCTTAGAATTCATTCTCTGGACAAGCACAGAAGTTATGGGTTAAATTGTATCCCGCAAATGAAATATGTTGAAGCCCCTAATTCCCAGGACTTCACAGTGCGACCTTATTTGGAAACAGTATCACTGCAGACATACCTAGTTAAGACCAGCCCATTCAGGAGTAGGATGGGCCCGGATGCTAACCCAATGACTGCTATCGTTGTTGCGGGAAGAGACACAGAGAAACACAGGGAGAAGCTCATGTGAAGATGGGAGGCAAAGACTGGAGTAATCCATCTCCTAGCCAAACAGCATCTGGCATTTCCAGCAGCCACCAGAAGCTAGAAAAGGAGCCGCAGTCCTGCTGGCACCTTGATTTCACATTTTTAAGCCTCTGGAACTGTGACGATACATGTGTTGTTTTAAGCATGTTGGTACTTATATTACACCAGCCCTAAGAAACGAATCAAGTTATTTATAACAAAAAACTAAAACAAGTTTTGCCTTTTCATAAAAGTGAGGGTCGTATTGCACAGCACCACAACGGTCATTAGGCTCTCTCGGCTGGAGCTCGAGACTAATAATAAACTCTATGGTAAATTACAGTACAGCTATAAGAAAGCTTTAGTATATATTTAATTATCCAATAATACACTCATACTCAAGAAGCCAATCATCTACAGATTAACAAAACATTAGCACTAGAAAAGTTTCACAGCAAAAAACCTTATTATGTCACCACTGGTAAGAACCTGAAAAAAAAAAAAAGAACTTTTTCCAAACTGTTCACAGTAGGAGAAAAATCAACATCAAAGAAATACTATGGTTTTGCAAAAGTATTCAAAAAATTCATGCAATACAGTTGCCCCTCAGTACCCAGGACCCCTGCACACACCAAAGTCTGAGGATACTCAAGTCCCTGATATAAAATGCTGTAGTATTTGCACATAGCCTACACACATCCTCCCATATGCTTTAAATCATCTCTAGATTACCTGTAATACCTAATACAATGTAATTCTATGTAAATAGTTGTATACCATATTTTGAAATTTATATATTTTTAACCATTTTCCATCTGGAGATGGTTGAATCTGCAGCTGTGAAACCAATGTTTATGAAACCTGCCGATATGAGGACTGACTGTATTTCTCTTCCCCACCCATGCCTCTGCCCCCACCTCCTTCCCTACCAAAGACAGTTTCTGATCCATGACTAATGAATTTAGAGAAGTAATTTTATTACAGTTCTAACAGACATATATTTTGAAAGTCTAATTTGCTCACCAGGAAGAGTAAATACTGTCGAATTCCAGAACCACAAGAAAAACCTTTCTAAAAACTCAACTCTTTCTAGGGAAACTCTATCTCTTCCACCTATAAGCAATCTGTAATTCCTACAGATCACAATAGAACCTTCATCTTCTAGCTTTATGAGTAAGACTGAAAGAGGACCCTGTAAATAGATTTTCTACTCTACATCCTCAGCCTTCCCACCCTACCCAACCAGCACCTCATGGAGTTCAGCGAACAAGTGGTGCCAAGATGTCAAGGCTAGAATCCCAGATGGCTAGGATCATGGAGCTCAGCAGGCAGAAACGGAAGGGCTAAGTGCTGAAACATTCATGCAACCATGTATCCATTCATTCAGGTCGGTGTGTGAGTGTGACAGGGAATGTTAACGCCTGGTTTGGAAAATCTTGAGGTGACTGCCAAAGATACAAAAACATATGCCCCAAAACCCACAAGCAATGTGAAAAAGTATCTCAATGCATATTAGTTTTAAAACACCTGAAAACTGGGCTAGGCATGGTGGCTCGTGCCTGTAATTCTAGTACTTCAGGAGGCTGGGGCAGGAGGATCACTTGAGCCCAGCAGTTGAGGATCAGAATGAGCAACATAGCAAGACCCCCACCTCCACAAAAAAACATTTTTTAAAAAATTAGGTATATGTGGTAGCATGCACCTATTGTCCTCGCTACTCAAGAGGCTGAGGTGGACACTTGACCCCAGGAGGACAAGACTGTGGTGGGCCATGATCGCACCACTACACTCCAGCCTAGGCAACAGAGTGAGACCTTGTCTCTAAAAAGACACCTGAAAGCCACCTGAGAAAGGATGATCTTTCATACTACAGTTAATGTAATGATAAAGAACACCTAATTCTAAATACTAAAAACAAAAAAAGAATGTACTCTTAGTCAACCTTTCCAACTAAACGGTAAAAAGCTAAGCTTGTAGGGTCTAACCAAAATCTATTATATTACATTTATTTGTTTTTTCAAACAATTAGAATGTTTGGTACAACAAAATGGTATGAAATGAAATAAATTATCACATATAATACTTTGGAAGTCAGCAAGTGTTAACATGTACTTCAAAATTATTAAATCAATTTTAAAATGCCCTCCCACTTCATATTTATACTTCTTCTATATCAAACCTTTTGTCTTTAATCTTTACCTTTATTGTCTCTCAGGAACAACAAAAATAAGAACTTCAGTTTTGCCCAAGTTACATCAGTTCAAAAACCTTACAAATCAATTCTAACTATGTAGATGAATGATTTTAAGTTTATTCTTAATATGAAAATAGCTTCCCTGAAGAAAGTGCCAAGGTCTCTGAATGAGCCACTAGTACTTTTCCCCTCCTGCATTCAAAAGCAACTGGACACATGCAACACTCCTGATCAGTGCTCCAGAGCTCCAGGACCAGCAGTAACCTGGGCCCTCCTGCATTGCATGCCCAGTTCACGTCTGCAGGGCACGCGGGGCTCCCACAATGGCTTTGCACACCTTAGGAGATGCCACTCACCTACCATGTATGTGGATGGCTCGCTCTGGAGTTTTGCTGTGTACAACCTCAACCACCACATGCAACATAGCATCTGGATGATGAAGATGTTTAGAATGTTAAGGCTGCTGGGAACTTAATACATGCACAAGGCAAAGCAGAAAGGCAGAGGAACAAAGAGCTAAGGGCTTACCCATATAAGGAAGGCTGGCAACAGGCCACCAGGGTACAATACAGACTTCTCACAAGGCAATTCAGAAACAACATCAGAAATGTACAGGGAAAAACCTTTCCACGTAATTGAGCAAGGAACTTGGGCTTAGGAACACAACAATGAAATAGAAGAGGCCCAAATCACGGACTAAATTCTGGAATATGGGCCCATCTAGGTTCTTCAATCCCCAGTCAAATCAGGGAGTACACTATGCTCTGCCCAAAGTACAGAGAAACCTCAAGTCTGGGCCTGCCACAGTTATATCACATCATACAAAGTGAAAACCACATCTCTTAGTATGCTTGGTTCTAGTATAAACTTCTTGAAAATGTTTAAGTTGTTAAACCCACAATAGCAATAAGATTACAAAAGCTTAATACTATAAAATATGCTTTAAATTTTTAGAAAAGTCCAAGAAACTGATTTTTAAAATCTATTAAGAAGTTTTATATTCTTAATTATCTTACTTAAGGTATGTCTCATCTCTTCAATTAACTGTAAACTCCTTAAGTGAGAACTGTATTAAATGTGTTCCCCAAAGCATTAACACACATGACTTTCAGTATATAAATGTTAAAAACAAAACTTACAAAATCATTATTTTAAAGCATCTTGTTTAATAACGCATAAAGAACAGTATGAACAAAAAGAGAATAACAGGAATTTACCTTTGAAAACTACTAGAACTAAAGCCAGCTAACACATCAGGTTGAATTTTGAAAAAGCTTTAATTTTAAAGATTTTCAACTAACTAAAAAAAAAAATCTATGCATAACCAAGGTTCAACTTAGGACTAATAAATCTCACAGAACTGGCAATTAAATATTTTATCCTAAATAGATGTAAAAGCTGTACTGATAATGTTTCTAAAGCTTCTAATATTTAAATTTCATAAGCAGCTAATCTATCGGATTAGTAAATGTTTGTGATCTTTAGGGGAGGAAGAAAAAGCAGCCAAGGCCTTGATAGTATGCAGCACTGGCCCCCAGCAGTCTACTGTGAGCAGGGGCCCTGAGTAAAGGTTCATACATGGGTAATTGTCTGCAAAATGACAGAACGCAAAAATGTTCTGGACGAAGTAAGTTTAATTTTTAATTTATCGATGGGAACTTATCCAAAAAGTAGTCTGATGTTCTATTTTCCTCAGATAAAGATCATGTTAATAATATGTATATAATCATCCATTCAAAAGAAAAATACGTATTTTCAACTCTTTTTTAACTGCCAACAAAACAGGAATTTTCAAATTTCAGCTAAAACTGAGAGCATGAGTTAATTTTGACATAAAACTGAAAGCATGGTTTTAAGATTCAACAGTATAATTTTCACCTGGATAAAAACTGACAGTGAAATTTACTTTTTGTTTCATGTCATCATTACTTTTTTGTTTTTTTTAGACAGAGTCTCAGTCTGTCACCTAGGCTGGAGTACAATGGCACAATTTCAGCTCACTTCAACCTCCACCTCCTGGGTTAAAGCAATTCTCCTGCCTCAGCCTCCCAAGCAGCTGGGATTACAGGCGCGCACCACCACGGCCAGCTAATTTTTGTATTTTAGTAGAGGCAGGGTTTCACCATGTTGGCCAGGCTGGTCTCAAATTCCTGGCCTCAAGTGATCCACCCGCCTCGGCCTCCCAAAGCGCTGGGATTACAGGCGTGAGCCACCATGCCTGGCCTCCAGTGACATTTCATAAGAAAACTGAGAACCCAACCTGACCAGAGCCCAGTGTTCCAGGAGGCCCCAGAGTCGAGGCCTGCTGCCCATAGGCTGCTTTTGTCCTCTGCCCTCATGCATGTTACCTTGTCACCAGCCTTCTGCCCGCTTGTCTTCTTCTTACCTTGTCCTTTATACCTTGGTATCTGAGCATGAGAATAAAATGACATTTTACCACAAAATAGAAATCTTTAAAAATAAACTAACTCATTATTAAACAAAGATGCTTACTGAAAAATGTCTTAGAAGTGGGACATCTAGTTAACAGGTTCTGTGAGGCCTACTTTCTTTGGTCCTTTCTTAACTGTGTTCCTAAAGTGGTCTACCCCATGCTTAACTACTGTTTCCAATAGTTACTAGGACAAACACAGATACTGTAGCCTTCACCTGCTCAGCTTCTACTGCCTGAAAAATCATCTCATTCCTGCTACCGTTTAGCAGCATTCTAAATAAGTCTCACTTGAGTTCCTAGGCAACTTCCTTGATGACTTGTCCTGACCTCATCTGACCCTTCTCAGGAGCACACAAAGCTGGTTCCTAAAGGTTGGGTGGACCCCACTCTTAGAGAGTTCCTAGCATTGTCAGATGCCACTAGAAGAGCCAGCAGGAAGAGAGTAGGGAAAGTACTGGATTCCAAATCCACGTCCTTTACTACTAGAGAAATTGCATTTTAAGTGCCAAAATAAGGGTTTATCTTAGAACAAATGCAACCCTAAACAAGAACTATCTAGGGTATTTCTGAAGCGGGTTTATGAGGCCAACTGAGAAATGGGGACTGAACTAGAATAAAGGGATGGCGGCAGGAGAAGCAGAGACAGCTGTAAGGACAGACGCTGTTCTCTAAAGCAGCTTTGGGACAGTCCCCGCTTCTCTGGAAAAACTCACAGTATCATTTCCTGACTGACTTAAAACATTGAGATTATCACTATAATTCTGAGATCTTAAATGTATGTAGAGAGAATAAGAGTACGTAAAATGGACTTTAATACTTTATCCTGAAGACATACCTTATATGTAGAAGGTTAAGATTGCTAATTTGCTTTAAAAACAACAATAATTTGCTAAAAAGAGCTTCCAAATAGTTAAATGCTATAGGTACTGATAAGTATTTTGGAATATTCATTAATTTTAATTTTTCTAAAGCCAGATATTTTCATGAAAAGTAAAGCTTTCTTACATAGGCTATTTTATCTGCAATTAATTTAAAGAAATTTTAAAAATTTACTCATGACCTTATTCTGCCATTGGGGTTATAGCCTCCTATAAGCATTAAAGAAAAAAAAAATTTTTTTAAAAAGGCCTTCCCTACACCAACTAGAAATCTCAGAAGGAATAATGATAAACAATACAATAGTTGTTTCCTTGGTTAGAAATAAAGTCTAAAATTCCTTTAGTTTTCCAAACTTAAACAAAAAGTAGCAACAACGTCCAAGAACAAGAAATAAATAACAGCAATTGTTGAGCAATGTTCTGTGCCTAGCCACTGAAAACAGAAAGAAATCTTGTAGTACAATCACTATGTTCTGGAAGTTCATCTATTTAAAAAGATGCAACTATATCTGAGAGTCAATCCACCACCATGAACCCAAACAGGAACTCAACTTTTGGAATGGACTCCACAACATCACTCTATTCCTATGGGACAAAAATCAAAGGGACAGTCAAATAATACAAACCTGACCAGTCACAGACGGCAGGTTTGCGTCCCCCCCGGTCCTATGTTGAAATCCTAACCCTCAGTGTGATGATATCAGAAGAGGGAGGCTTTGAAGGGTCAGCAGATCATGAGGGTGAAGCCTTTGTGAATGTGATTAAGGCTCTGACCCCAGAGAGCTCCCTCACCCTCTTTCTACCATATGACAACACAAACGAGGAGACAGCTCTCTGCAACCTACAAGAGGGACCTCACCAGAACCTGACCACGGTGATGCCATGATCTTGGACTTTCAGACTCCAGAACTGAGGAAAAAATGTGTTGTTTGTAAGCTGCCCAATCTATGGTACTTTGTTATGGCAGCCTGAACAGACTAAGAGAGACCCAAACCTATCCTTTGATAAGACCGTCTGAGACTACCAATTGATGCTATACTCTAACCAGTCACCTGAGAAAACAAATTTCCTGACAATCATCTTTCTATCCATTCCTACACATCCTTAATCTTAAATTCAAAGTGTACAGCTCATTTTTTTTCCCTTATGCTTAATCTCCGAAATCAAGTCTTACCTTTAACAATTCATAAACACATACAAAGACACACGCATGCATACACACACAAATGTAACCAGAGTACATACATTTTCTTAGAAATTCTATCAAAACAGCTCAGGTATATTAAAAACCATCACGATTTACAATTATAAATCTGATCACCCATCCAAAAGTAAAATATATAAAATGATATATAAAGTAAAATATATAAAATATATAAAATTTATAAAATGATATAAAATAATCAATATATCCTACAATACATATTTCTAGCTTAATATTCTTAAGCTAGGAATTTATAAATCAAAAGTAAATCTCCTTGTCAACAGGAGAAAAAAATGTCCAAAGTACCAAATGAATCCAAATATTCTATGATTCTGTTACTCAACAGCACATTCCTTTCTACAATACAAATGTCCAACTACTACCAACAAAGCAGCATGTTTTTTTAATGTATACTTAATGGGAAAAAGCACCTTCAAGAAACTAAAGAGCCTATGTGTTATAAAACAACATAACTTGTAACAAGAAAGACTACAGAGAGAAAAGCAGAGCCCTCTGGAGTTGAGTCCAGGCATGACTGTGTCCGTAGCTAACTCACCTTACTTGGTGTTGTCTGTGCACTTGTTTTTCCTTCTGGTGACTTTGGTGGAGAATGCACATCAGATAGATCTAGTGTACCCTAAAACATTTGAGTTTAAAATTAAAATATATTTAAAAATAAAATACAAATATACCAATTACACTTCAATAGCATTTTAGCATTTCAAAACACTATACAATGTTGGTATTTTGTTTTTTCCTAATGTAACCATCCTTTTAAGATCTTCCTCTAATTTTATCCCCTCAAAAACCTTCAACACATCCCTAGATTCTAATTACCTGCAAAATATTTCATTCATTCACGTTGAACAGGCTGCTGTCTGCACTGAAATCTGTTCCCAGCCTACCATGCCAACATTTACTTCCTCAATCCCCTTCTCCCTTCACTCCAAATATTATCCTATATTTCTCTAAGATCTACTTTTTGTGCTCCTTGAATTTGCTTCCCTACTTCATTTTATCTCAAGAAAAAACACCAAATAACAACTTTCATTAAAAATACTTTACCCCCTTTCAAATACTAGTCACTTTTCCAGTTTTCTACTTCCACACATTTTTTTTTCCATTTTGAAAGCACCTGTTCTAGCCCAGCATCCACAGGAGTTATCTGCGTCTGCTGCCCAATGCCCTGTCCCCACAGGGTTCTGACCACTGTGGTAAACTCAAAAGAGGAAATTTTAAAAATGCTTCTTGGATGAAAATCACTTCCTACAATTTATGCACTACCAACACAAGCTCTATGACACTATGTACATATTAAAGATTGGCTGTTACAAAAATCCTTTAACAACTATACCTTTTTAAGTATGAAAATGTGCTGCTCTTTATAACTTTAGTTCTCCCTCTACAGTCCCACTATTTCTGGTGGTGACAGTATCTTCTAGGCTAAAATCCTTAAACTCACCTTTGAGAGCTTTTCTTTTATCATATTGCCTTCTATAACCCTGCCCCATGCCAAAATATTAATTTACTAAGTCTTGTTGATTCTTAAAAGGTCAACTTTATCTGTTCATTTCTTTGAGACAGGGTCTCACTCTTGTCACTCAGGCTGGAGTGCAGTGCTGTGATCTCGGCTCACTGCAACCTCTGCCTCCCAGGTTCAAGTGATCCTCCCACCTCAGCCTTCCAAGTAGCTGAGATTACAGGAATATACCACCACACCCAACTAATTTCTGTTTGTTTGTTTATTTTGAGACAGAGTTTTGCTCTTGGTGCCCAGGCTGGAGTACAATGGAGAGATCTCGGCTCACTGCAACCTCCAACTCACGGGTTCAGGTGATTCTCTCACCTCAGCCTCCCGAGTACCTGGGGATTACAGGTGCCCACCACCATGCCCAGCTAATTTCTTGTTTAGTTTTTTTTTGAAACAGAGTCTCACTCCATTGCCCAGGCTGGAATGCAGCTATGCAATCTCAGCTCATCACAACCTTCACCTCCCGGTTCAAGCGATTCTCCTGCCTCAGCCTCCCAAGTAGCTGGGCCTATAGGTGCACACCATCACACTCTGGTAATTTTTTTATTTTTTAGTAGAAGCAGGGTTTCACTATGTTGGTCAGGCTGGTCTTGAACTCCTGACTTTGTGATCTGCCCACCTCGGCCTCCCAAAGTGCTGGGATTACAGGTGTGACCCACCACACCCGGCCAATTTTTTTGTATTTTTAGTAGAGATGGGGTTTCACCAGTTGGCCAGGCTGGTCTCGAACTCCTGACTTCAGGTGATCCACTGACCACAGCCTCACACCCTTACCAGCGTGAGCCACTGCGCCAGACCTTAATTCATATATTTCTAATAGAGACAGGGTTTTGCCATGTTGGCCAGGCTGGTCTCAAACTCCTGGCCTCAAGAGATCTGCCCGTCTCGGCCTCCCAAAGTGCTGAGCTAACAGGCGTGAGACACCATGCCCAGCCTATATGTCCACTTATTTCTATTATTACTGCTACATTCTTATCTAGATTTGCCTTCTTATGGGTTTTACTTCCTTCTAATCTGCTAACTTCTCCATATTTCACCCACCTAACCTTCACAAATCTTCCAAATGGGTACTCCTGTTTGAATCTTCAAAGGCTTCCCATTGACTATGACAGCATGTTAAAAATCACTAGGCCTTAGACTGTGTAGGAGATACGTAAGATAAAGCTCTTGTCCTCAATATATTTATGATCTAGTAATAGGGCAGAGACACATGCTGATCATTACTACAACTTGACAGAATGAGGCACTAAATTACATGCAGTCTCTAGTAAAGAGAGAGGAAGAACAAGAGTTGCAGCTGAGGAGAAAACCTGAATGACAAAATTCCAAAGCTGAGGAAGAGGAAAGAGGTCTAATTTCAGGTGAAGAATAGAATTTAAAAAAAAAGAAGGCGGCAAAAAAGCACAAGCCAATTTCAAGGAGTAAGTCCAAAGTTTAATCTGGCTTAAGTACAAGGCTCCACATTTCAAAAAAAAGCCTAAGGCTAGAAAGACAGATTAAGGCCACATCAAACAGAACATTTCAGAAGGCCTGAAGAATCTGGGACTCCTGAGCTGCCACTGCACAGTCTCTACAATCATGCAGAAGAAAGGAACAGAGGAAGGGCTGAAGTTCAAAAAGAATTCTGCAACAGTGAATGACAGACTGAAAGCATGAGAACCTTAAGAAGGAAATGATCCTGGACAGACAGAAGGACCTGCATGGTAGAGGTACTGAAGGAGATGAAAATAATCCATTGAGGGGCTTAAAAAACAAGAAAGGGCTTTAGTTACCTACAGCTGGGGGGCAGCCAATAAAATCAATCAAAAGTCACGTTAAAGCAAGTGGGGCACAACAACCTAATTCTTGAGATGATTAAAATGCACTTTTGGTAAAAAGCATCAGCAGTTTAGTTCAGTAAGCTTAACCTGTAGCTAGTTTTCTACAAAGTCAAAAGCCAATAAACGCTCTAATTTTTTATTTCTCATAAATGACAGGTTTCCTTCCAAAGTAATGGAAAACACTAATAACAAAGAGCCAAAACATACATCTTTGAGGTCTCTATTTTAAATATTATTTTATCTGTTTTATACATACACACAAAATATTAAAAGTAAACACCCAGGTATTAGGAAAGGGAAACTAGTAAAAAATGGAGAATAAATGCCCAACTTAGTAGTTCAGCAACCTCAGGGAGTAAAACAACTACCCTTTGAGGATACAGAATTCTTAGCCTGGGTCTATGTGACGGAATCACAGCTATGAAAAAGTCAGGGCAAACTTCAGGGGAGGCCTCAAATCCACAAGTCAGAATGGAGTACTGAAGAACAGTGATTCTGTTTCCATTTTTACGTCACACCCACTACACAGGAAAGCTGCTACTGGGTCTCATTTTGAGACACACATCCTATCCAACAGAGAACAGAAAGCCCTCCAGCAATTACTCTTTCTTCCACAGCCTGTTACCAAAGCTACTGTGTGCAGGGTGGAAAGGGAATCTTTCCTGACAGAGCTGAAATTAGAGCACATCTGAAGAGGCAACTCACTGGGATGAAACCAAGGAGTCACAAGAATAGAATCAATCAAAACAAGAGATGTAAGCAAAAAGGGCTGGAAGAGGGTTATTTGGGGGGAGTAAGCTGGGATTTGCTTTTGTCTTTACGTTTTTACTTTTTTAAAGGTAAGGAGAATGAAGTATGTTTTTTTCCACACAGAATTTGAATGTACTATTGGGTTATTCAGGGAGGTATGTTTTGTGAAGAGCTGGAAAATCTGGTCTGGAGCTAGGATAAAGGACTGAGCTGGACTTAGGCAGACTAAACTTAAGGAGTCATCCATACAATAACAAGAAACAGTAATACTAACACGGTCATCCCTCAGTATCCACAGGGGAGTAGTTGTAGGACTCCCTTGTGTATACCAAAATCCAAGGATGCTCAAGTCCCTTATGTGAAATGGCGTATTTGCCTATAACTTATGTACTTCAAATCATCTCTAAATAACTTATATCTAATATAATGTAAATGCTATGGTTTTAGACTGTGCTTGTATTCTTTTGTTGTATTTTACCCAAATACTTTTTTTTTTGAGACCAAGTCTCACTCTGTTGCCAGGCTGGAGTGCAGTGGTGCAATCTCAGCTCACTGCAACCTCCACCTCCCAGGTTCAGCGATAATCTTGTCTCAGCCTCCCAAATAGCTGGGACTACAGGTATGTGCCACCACACCCAGCTGATTTTTAATTTTTAGTAGAGACAGGATTTCTCCATGTTGGCCAGGATACTCTCGATCTCTTGACCTCATGATCCACCTGCCTCAGCCTCCCAAAGTACTGGGATTACAGTAGTGAGCCACTACACCCAGCCTATCTGAATATTTTCAATTTGCAGTTAATTGAATCCACTGATGCCAGCTACAGTGGCACAGAGAGTATTCCGTGCCGAGCACTGTGCTCAAAGCTTCACACATCTTGCTTCTTTAGACTCCCTCCAGCCCCATAGGCACGATACTTCTGTGCTCTCCATGTGGCAGATAAGAAACCAGGGCACATGGAGGCTGAGTGACTACAGGCTCACACAGCTAGAATGTAGCAGAGCTGAGGTTTCACCCAAGTAACCTGGTTCCAGAGTCCACGCTAGTGGTATGTTAAGGAAGAAAGATCAATCTAGACAGAATAATGTGCATAAACATCACTGCAATGAGATTAGTCAAAGCACAACTACTAAATGGAAAAGAAAATGAAAGGACAGCTAAAAAGAAAAGAGAGTTCTTCAAGGCCACAGAAGCAGAGAAAGGAGAGCCAATAAAGAGAGGTCACCACCACCTACAGACTGCTGGCCCAAGGAGACTATGGTTCTTCAGTTTGTTTTTGATTGCCTAGTACCCAGCACAGTATCTATCAAGTAAGCACATAATAAAAAGCTTGCTGAATAGTGATAAATAAAGGAATGAATGAAATTAGAATGCACAAGCTGAAGTGACAGCTTGTGCTCTGGGCAGGCCATCTCACTCCCAGCCAGCCTGCTATATGGCTATGCTCTCCTGCTTCCACACTTAGCTGGCAATATTCCACCTTCTCAGAACACCCTTCCCAATCCTCATTCCCACAACTGACGTCCAACTCTCACTTTAAAACTGACTTTAACAAAATTTTGGCATGCGACAATCACTTCCTCCTCTAAACTAATTATGCATAATATGTTTGGAAATAATGTGTTATATGACAATTCCTCCATAATCTTAAACTGTTATTTAAATGTTAATTTCCTTATTTGAGTACATTTTATCTTAAATATCTTTGTGCTCTTCAGGGACACAGATGTTTCTTTTCTTATATTTTACCTCATAGTATCCATAAAGTCTATTTGTCATGCCTTACGTATAATTAGTACTCAGGCAAGCTTTATCAATTTTCAAAGATTCTAACAGAAAATATCCTCTGAGACTCGCCAAATATAATAAGTAGGAAACCTATACAGCCCTCCACATTCTTACCTATAAATTTCTGACTAAAAGTACACATTTAATCAAATATCTGGAACAGGTACAGATATTATCTATGTTTATAAAACAGTATCTTAATGTAAAATTAATGTATGAAAATAAAAATTAGATCATTAATCTCATTAGCACAATTTCTTAAAAAAAAAAGGTTAAGAGCATGAAAAGTACTACTAAACAAAAAAGTGTAAGTCTGAACTGTTTCTAAATTGAGTACTTCTGCTAGCTTATGCAGAGAAGGCTCAGAACACCAAGGTAGGGCCTGGAGCCCACCTCATACAGTATGGAATGAATGGAGGATCAAGCAAGGCAATGAGGAGTTGGGATTTGTTCCAGACAGTTTGGCTCATGACCCAACCCTCCTGAGGATCAAAAATCAGAACAGGTATGCCACAGAATCAGAGTTAGTGCATTCCTAATTTTCATTAAAATTTGCACTGATACAATCTGAATGCATTTCATTTTGTTTTTAAAGAATATCTTCTAGTATGAAAACTTAATTTACTATATATACACTAATATGCATGGCTAAACTAAGTAGCCAATAATTAAAATAGAAAAAGATAACACAGGATTATACTTACTTCCCCAGTGGTTGGCCCTTTTTCTTTCTGTTGACAGCGTCTGATCACTTCTAATAATAAAGGTCCACCCACAGTACCTTCTGCTTCAATTATACCTAAATCTCGGGCTAAATTTTCTCGACCTTCAAGACCTTGCAGCTAGAAAAGAAGAAAGATACAAGTGCACAAAAAATAGCAGAAGTTATTTTCAAAGAGTAAAGAAAACATATTCAGAGTATAAAGACATCTCTAAACTCAAAGAGATTGTCTTACTAATGAATGAAACGTCCATTGAAATAAATTATGCCGATTTCCTTTACAGAGTCTCTACCTTCAAACTTTCCATCAACAGGTATAATCTAACATCGTATAAAAATTAACTCTACGGTAACATATTTATTAGCAAACTTTCAAGTTACACAAAGCAGCAACATTGGTGCCAGCTATCTGAAAATTCATATGGCTTTTAAGAAAAACAGATAATCAACTACCAAAAATAATCTAAATGTAAAACACTATCAGTTATCAAATTTTATTCACTTTCAGCTTAATATTAACTCATTTGTATCAAAGAAGGTTTCAAAGGATAGATGTAAAAATCATTATTCTTACTGTGCTAGTTTCAGGTTGAAAAACAGCCAAGGTAAAGTCAAGGTTAAAAAACTGAAGAAATTCTGCAACAAGACTAGCCACTAAACGACCTATAAAGATCAAGAAAAAGGTAGGTAAGCAAATCTTTAAAAACTAATTTTTTTAATTAACATTATGAAATGAATAAGATACACTAAATTAATGAAAGAACGGTTTCTAAATTTTTTAAGTTACAAATTTCTTCTTTGAATAATATGATTAAGTAATGAAAATCTTAATCTCCCAATTTTTTCACTGGGATCATCAGTCTGTAATTAACTGCAAGACTGTCATCTCATAGATTTCAGTGTTTCGTTTTTTAATAGTTAATATTGGCTTTCTGTACTAAAATTGGCTTTAACCAACATCCCGAGACCAAAAATATGTAATAGCAACATGATTGTTGTACAATGAAATACTATTTTAAAATGAGGACCTATAAGAATTGCAGACTTAAAAAAAACCCTGAAATTCCTGATTTCTCCCAAATGGTATCAAGATTCAAAAACTCAGAGATAGATAAACAAGAACAAGCTGAATATCTTACCGTCTTTGGTATTTAAAAACTTTTTCAGGCTCTCATTGACTAAAGGAGTTTTGTTCTGTTAAAAAAAAATAAAAGATTTTAAGTGTCATGTGTTTACCCTAAAAACAGCTATAAAATATCAACTTAAAGCTTTCATCCATAAAATTATGGTTTTACAAAATCCATTCTACAACCGTTGATTACTATAGGACTTACTTTGTGCTATTTAGTAATTTCTCAAAGTTAATATACCAAAACTATATATGAAGATTTGCATTTATTTTTATTTTTTAAATGTTTTATAAACTGCTTATTAAATGGCTTTTGAAGCTAGATATTTTTTCTTTTTTTTTTCTTTTTTTAAGACGGAGTCTTGCTCTGTGGCCAGGCTGGAGTATAGTGGCGCAATATTGGCTCACTACAACCTCTGCCTCCCGAGTTCAAATGATTCTCCTGCCTCAGCTTCTTGAGTAGCTAGGACTACAGCCACCATGCCCAACTAATTTTTGTATTTTTAATAGAGACAGCGTTTCACCATGTTGGCCAGGATGGTCTCGATCTCTTTTTTTTTTTTTTTCCCCATTTATTTATTGCATTTTAGGTTTTGGGGTACATGTGAAGAACATGCAAAATTGTTGCATAGGAACACACGTGGCGGTGTGATCACCTATATCTGGCATTTCTCCCCTTGCTATCTCTCCCCAGCTTCGCTCTCTTTACCTCATGATCCACCTGTCCCGGCCTCCCAAAGTGCTGGGATTACAGGCTGAGTCACTGCGCCCGGCTGAAGCTAGATATTTTCAAATACTTGTGTGAAATAAAATTAAATGCAAACAACTGTTTATTATTTCAAATATATGAAGTTTGATATTCTGTCATCTCAGATACCTGCCATTTATAGCATGGCTTACTATAAGCAGGAATTTAATTATACACTTGTAATTCCCAGTTTAACCATGAAATGTGAGATGATCTTATGTGGCCCATAGGCCGACTTATTTTTTAATTACACATTTATTTGAAGAAGTATGGAGAAAACACTTCTAGCCATCAAACCTGTGACTGTTGCTGAGAACAGGCTAGGGTAGGTAGCACATGTTAAGCTTCCTAAAGACCACATTAATTACTACCACAGGGGCAGCCTCATACATATACTGCTAATGGGAATGCAAAATGGCATAACCAGTTTGGAAAGCAATTTGATAGTGTTTTTAAAAAGTCACAAATATTTCTAGCATGTGACCTGCTCACTTTACCCCTACCTGTTTTCTCAAGAAAAATCACAGATCCAAGCAAAGACTTGTACGTGAATGTTCACAGAAGCCTTACTTATAATACTCAAAAACTGGAAACAGCCTAAATGTCTATCAACAGGTAATGGCTAAACTCTTATATCCATACAACATATTAATGAAATGATTTATTAATACATCCTACAATATGAAAGAATTTCAAATGCATTATGTTGAAACTAGACCAAAAAAAAAAAAAAAAGAGTACATACTCTATGATTCCATTTATATAATTCTTAAAAAGGTTTGGGGTGGGGAAGAGGGTTACAAAAGGAGCACGAGGAAAACTTCTGAAGGTCATGGATATGTCCACTACCTTGATTGTGGTGATCATTTCACAGTTGCATAAATTAACTATTAAAAAATCAAATTGTACACTTGAAGTTTATTAAACACTTGAAATTTACTGTAGGTCAATTATACCTCAATAAAGTTGTTAAAAGACAAGGAAAGGTGAGATCATCAAGATATTTGGTAGGGTGGTTCAGGGAATTCTAAAATACTGAGTCAACTGAAATATTTAAAGAAAATGGAGGGACAAGATCAGATGTGTACTATAAACAGCCAATCTAGGAGCAATGTGGAAAAAGGACTTTAGGGAGACGGTGAGGGATAACATGTAAAGGGAGACTACTGAGTAGGAAGGGGATAAAGCAATCTGGAAAAGAAAAAAACAAGCACAAAGCAGGCAGCAGAGCACTCCCTCAGGGACACTTCAGATATAAACCTGACAGAGCCAGATGATAACTGAGCAGGTGGAAAGAAGAGCAAGGCCTAAGAAATGCTTAGATTTCTTACCAGATAAATGATGGTCCCATTAAGGGCAATATAGTGGGGAGTTTAATATACAGGTCTGAAACTCAGGAGAGAAATATGCATGAAAGATACAGGACTGGAGTCACTAGATGAATAAGGTCAGCCTGTGAGAGTACAGAATGACATCTGTGGGATAAGTCTCAGTCAGGTGTACAGGAAAAAGATCATGCAAGAAACCAAGGAGTGGTCAAAAGGAAAAAAAACAAAAAAAAACAAACAGAAAAAGGTCTCAAAGGTCAAGGAGATTTTCAAGAAGGAAGGAGGAATCAAGAATGTCAATTATAGGCCTAGCATGGTGGCTTATACCCATAATCCTAGCACTTTCAGAGGCTCTCGTGGGAGGAATGCTTGATCCCAGGAGTTCGAGACCAGCCTGGGTAATATGGAAAGAACTCATCTCTACAACATGTTTTTTTAAAAACAAAAACTAGCTGGGAGTTGTGGAGCATGCCTGTAGTTCCAGTTACTTGGAAGGCTAAGGCACAAGGTTAAGGTTACAGTGAGCCATGATCGTGCCACTGCACACCAGTCTGGCTGACAGGGCGAGAGACTTTGTATCAAAAAAAAGAAAAAAAAAAGAATGTCAAATGCCACAATGACCAACTAAGATAGGTAAGAACTAAAATATACTCACAATTAAGACATTCTTCTTGATTGTAGCAAAAGAAATTACTTAGGGTGGTAGTGGTAGATTTAAGATTTTAAGGGACTAAGGGGAGCCCAGAACATAAGAAATGGAATAAGCACGCACATTCTTTTCAAATGTGGCTGTGCACACCTGTAGTCCCAGCTACTCCAGAGGCTGAGGTGGAAAAATCCAGCCCAGGGAATTGAGACTGCAGTGAGCTATGACCGTACCATTGCACTCCAGCCTGGGCAAAGGAGCAAGACCCTGTCTCAAACAACCAAAGCAAAGCAAACCAAACCTGCTGTGAAGGAAAAAAAAACACAGTGGTATTAAAAGCAGAATCTGAATAAAGGAAAACGGTTTACTCCTAATAGTCATTTAAACATGTTTTCATGCTCAACAGAAAAGCCAACAGAAAGGAAGAGGTCAAAGATATAGTAAATAATTAAAGACTTGAGAGTATACATAGGCAATGCAATTATTCTTGGACAGGACAAAGCCTATTCTTCTAAAGCAGGAAGGAGGTACAGATAAATACAGACACAGGTAAGCTTTTTCACAGGTGAGTAATAGATTGGGGAACAGGAGGACATAAAGTTAGGATCTGATGGCTTCCATCTTCCCTGTGGAGGAAGTAACAAGATCATGTGTTCAGAGAGAAGGAAGCAGGGGTGACGTAGAGGGCTACTGCAGTTAGGGTGAAAAACAGAACTGCTGCCTGCTCAGGAGCTACCGAGGCTGGTGCCTGCCAATTTGCAGCATTAGCAATCCACATGGTTGATTTAGTTTTCTCCAGCAGCACATACGTGCAAAGTGGGAAAAGAGTTAGTTTGCTGGGTTAAATGACCATTGAGATTTCTTCCAGACCAAGTATGACTGACTGTAAGGCAAAGTAATTGGAAGGCAAAGTAATTAGAGGTCCAGACCAAAATGTTACCAAGAGAAGACCAAGATGCTTGCAGACATGGAAAGGACAAAGAACTAAAGGGTTTGATGAAATTAAAGATTAGGTATACAGGTCTAAAGAAGTGAGAGAACAGGAGACTGATTTGTCATAGAGCAAGAGTTTAAGACTTTGGGCCGGGCGCGGTGGCTCAAGCCTGTGATCCCAGCACTTTGGGAGGCCGACGCGGGTGGATCACAAGGTCAAGAGATCGAGACCATCCTGGTCAATATGGTGAAACCGCGTCTCTACTAAAACTACAAAAAATTAGCAGGGCATGGTGGCACGTGTCTGTAGTCCCAGCTACTCAGGAGGCTGAGGCAGGAGAATTGCCTGAACCCAAGAGGGGGAGGTTGCGGTGAGCCGAGATTGCGCCATTGCACTCCAGCCTGGGCAACAAGAGCGAAACTCCGTCTCAAAAAAAAAAAAAAAGACTTTGATGTTGGTTCCACTCTTGTTGACAAATTCCAGAATATTTACTCAGGATAGTTGTTGGGAGTTGGAAAAAGTTAAATTACCCACTTTAATACAGAGAAGTGGCTGAACTTTTAAAATAATCACTGTCCTTTTTATTGTCAAAATAACTGGTCAGATAATTTGGGGAAAAGTTGCATATACTATATACCCCCATTTCATAGGGATTAATAACATATATTAACTTTTTAAAGGTTCCGAGTGAACCTGCACTTAACATTGACAATGGAACCATTTCTTCAAGAAACTCCTGACCTTTTGTTTGAGACTCAGCATTGGTATCAGTTATTGCACTACCTTAACTTTAAGATTACCCCCAAATTAAAAGCTACACGAAAAAAGATTAATTTTGGCTTTCTCTCAATAGTAAAATAATCCTTAACAGTTCTATTTTTGAGACGGTTTTTAACGAATGAGAAATTAAGGACTAACGAATACAGCCATGTTAAAACCTGGAAACTTCATACCTCTACTTTTTCTTGCTCTTCTAGTGCTAAAAACACGGCTGCTCGGAGTTCCGCCTTGAAAAAATAGTTAAGAAACAAGAAATTATTATTTCAAGACAATTTTCACAAGCTCACATTTAGCCAACAACAAACACCAGCAAGCCAAAGAGCTGGGCCGGCAGGTGCAGAGGTTAAAAACGCCCTCAGAAACGTTCTCAGTCACACAAGCTCTGCAACCCCCACGCCTCGGCTGGACGCGCTGCTTTCCCTCCGTGGATCGTGCCTGAGCCAGAGGAAGAGACGCTGGGGCCCGCTCCCAGACCCATCCGCGGGTCGCCCTTGTGGCCCCCAGGCCCCGCCCCCGCGGGATGCTGCAGGGGACCGGCCAGGCGCCTACAGCCCGCGCTGCACTGCGGGGCCACACGAGCTAACGAGCCGAGCCCCTCCGTGGGGCAGGCAGAACGGAGGCCCCGCCGAGGCGCGCCCCCAGTGCCCGCCGGCCCCGGCCCCTCGCCAAGAAGCCGGCCTCGTAGCCGCGACCGTTATGACGCCCGCTGTCCACGCAGGCCCTGCGGACCCGGCAGGCCCGGCCCCAGCCTCCGGCCTCACCTTGATGCGGTTCAGTACCCCGCTGTTCTCCAGCGTCTGCACCAGCAGGTCCCGGAGTTCCGTGTCCTCCTCGGCCACCACTGCGGTCGCCGTCGCCGCCATCTTGCTTCTCCAAGACAACCGCCCAAGACGCGCTAACGGCCAAAGGCTGCCGCAGGGTCCGCTCCGCGCGCCGGCTACGGGGCCGACGCGACCAAGGTCCCGCCCCGACGCCCAGCGCGCGAGCCCCGCCCACTGGCGTCGAGAGGCGGGGCGTGGAGACCTCGGGGTTGACGCGGGGCACCCGGCCTTGAGGAGCAGCGGATCACCTAGTGCTGAAACTCAGTGCGGGCGCTGGGGGCGGAGCCGCAAGTCGCGGGCGGGCACGCAAGGGGCGGAGCGTCGAGGCGTGGGGGCGGGGCGCCGGCTCGGGCGCGGGGCGGAACCTCGATTGCGAAACCCATTGGCCGCAGTCGCCTGAGGCGCGAGCTTTGAAGCCCGCGGGTGCTGAAGAGAAAGTGCCCTCGCGCCTGGAGAGCAGACTCCGCTGGCCACTGCCGCTTCCCACCGCCTCAGGATCGCTGGAGTCAATTATTGACGTCATTAAGGCTTACTAGCCTAGAGCCGGACGGACCGCGGGAAGGAGGCCCCGAAACCCAACTGCGGCTCCGCGGGCGTCGGGGAAGGGACTCCCGAGAGGTCGCGAGGGCGCTAGGCCCTGCCGGTTGTCACCCAGAAATAGCGTTCGGAGGCCCCCCAACCGGGCGAACGGACCCTGCTCTCCCAGGGCCTCCGAGGCTACCAGGAAAGGCGCCCGGGTGCAGGGGCGGCACGGCCCCAGGAAGAGCCGAGGGCCGAGGAGGGCGTGGGGTGGGCTCCGCGCTGCCCGAGCTGGGGCCGCGGCCCTCCGCCGACATCCCGGAGAGTCCTGGACCCCTGCCGGGCCCTGGAAGCTCCGTTCCGCCGGAGCCGACGCGCTCTCGAGGTCTCCATCCTGCCGCCTGGGCTGCCCGGCGCCCCTCGCCTTGGCAAATCAGCTCTCCGGACCCAGCCCTGCCTCGGGAGAGTGTGGGTGCACAAGGCCAGCCGGCCTGTCGGCCCCGGGGTTTCGGAGGGCGCCACTGTATGGGGGCGTAAGCCGAGAAATGTCGAGGCCGGGCTCCAGCAATTGAGAAGCTGATGTGGCCAAGGTGAAGGACGCGCCCGGAGGAAGAAAACGGGAGTCAGATATGGGCGGTGGCCGCGCCTTTTCCGAGGACGGCGTCAAGGGCCTCAGCGCCTCAGAGACGGCGGTGCGACCCACGTGGCCGGCGGAAAGGAGCAGCCTTAGGGAAGCCACGGGAAGGCCGGCGGAAAGGAGCAGCCTTAGGGAAGCCACGGGAAGACCGGCGGCCTTTCGGGCTCGGCGCTGTGACGCGCGACCCTCTCCTTGAAGCCCTGAGCTCAGGCGCCAAAGGAAAGGCTGCTTCGGGCAGAATTCAGCTTTCAGCTTAAGTTTTTTTTCCTTTGGCCGAGTCAGTTGTGGTTCCGAGTTCTATTTTCCTTTCACTGGTATGTGTCCAAGAATCAATCTTAGGAGATGCCTGCTGGCCGCTTTGGGGTAGGGCCCAGGTGCCCACACTGGCTTCCAAACCCCTCTCTGTGTTCCTGGTTGTGGCTGTGCACGTACCTGTCACATTTGAACGCACAGAGCATCAACACTGGCTTCCAAATGCATCTCCGTGTTTTTTCTTTTATCCTTTGTTTGAGACGGAGCTTTTTGCTCTTATTGCCCAGGCTGGAGTGCAATGGCGCAATCTTGGCTCACTGCAACCTCCATCTCCCTGCTTCAAGCGATTCTCCTGCCTCAGCCTCCCAAGTAGCTGGGATTACAGGCATGGACCACCACGCCTGGCTAATTTTGTATTTTTAGTAGAGATGGAGTTTCTCCATGTTGGTCAGGCTGGTCTCGAAATCCCAACCTCAGGTGATCCGCCTGCCTCTGCTTCCCAAAGTGCTGGGATTACAGGCATGAGCCACTGTGCCTGGCCTATCTCCGTGTTCTTGTTATTGGGTGTGCACACACGTGTCAGGTGTGTACACACAGATCACAGGGCGTCCACATCAGCTTTCAAATGTGTCTCCATGTTCCTGTATGTGGGAGTACATGCACATGTCACATGTGTACACACAAATGACGGCATCCACAATGGTTTCCAAATGTGTCTGTTCCTGTATGTGGGTGTGTATGCACGTGTCACGTGTACACAGATGACACGGCATCCACAATGGCTTCCAAATGTTTCCTGAATGTGGGTGTGTACACACATGTCACATGTGTGTGCACAGATCACAGGGCATGCACATCAGCGTCCAAATGTGTCTCCATGTTCTTGTATGTGGGTGTGCATGCACGTATTATGTATGTATACACAGATCACGTGGTATCCACACTGGCTTCCAAATTTTCTCTGTGTTTCTGCATGTGGGTGTGCATGCACGTGTCAGATGTATACACACAGATGACAGGGCATCCACACTGGCTTCCAAACACACATGTGTCACATGTGAAGAGGCTGGAAGAGGTAAGGTTCATGAAGGTGCAGTGCAGTGTTGTACTGTTGGCACTTTGTGTGTGTTTGGTTAGTTTTGCAAGAATATGTTGGTGAAGGAGAGAGAAGGCCAAACAGCTGATGAGCAGTGTGACTGAAATTCAATATATACAGAAATGACAAAACATCTATGAACAAAAGATTTTGTGACCATCCCCCTGAGATTATCACTCATGCAGTCTGCAGGAAGTTTCAAGAATCCACATTTTCTTCTAATATACATAGTCTGCAGGTTATAATTTGATACACAAATAGCATATATAAGGTAAAAAAGAAAAATTTGAAGTTTCCTGCCTAGCCCAATTCTTCTCCTCACTGGTAGAGTCTGTTAAATTTTTCCAGACATATTAATACCTTTTATACAGTTGACTCTTGAATATTAGTTTGAACTGCTTGGGTAGACTTATTTGTGGATTTTTTTCAGTAAATGGAAATTTTTTGGTGATGGCAATAATTTTGTGAAAAACCTCAGATGGCTCCCTTAGCCAAGAAATATGGGGGTGGGGGACAAGAAAAAGCTAGATATGCCGTGAATGAATAAAATATATGTAGATACTAGGCTATTTTATTATTTACTATCGTAAAGTATATACAAAGCTGTTATAAAAAGTTAAAATTTATCAAAACAGTTACATGGCACCCATTAGTTTGAAGAGAAATGTAAACAATTGTAAAGATGCAATATTAAATCATAACTGCATTAAATTCCTGTAGTACATAGTGTACTACTGTAATGTTTTTGTAGCCACCTCCTATTGCTATTGCAGTGAGCATAAGTGTTGCTTGTATTGGCTAAAAATGCCAAGTAACATAATCATCTCTAAGTGAGCAGTTGATCTTTTTAGTACATTACATATCACAGTAAAAGGTAAGCTCTTGAGATTCCCACACATTTCTCATTGTGCTTAGTGCAGTGCTGTAAACCTTGGATAACACCATGGGACCCTTATAAAGTGCCACTAGTAATGCTGGAAATGCTCCTGAGAAGCAGAGAAAAGTTATGAAATTATGAAAAAGTTGAATTGCTTGCTACATATTAAGGTCTGCAGCTAAGGTTGCCTGCCATTTTGGCTAAGTGAATCCAGCATAAGGACTGTTTTATAAAAAGAAAGTTTATGAAGCCATCACTTCAGCTACACCATCGGGCATGAAAACCTTGCACTTTTTGGAAAATACCTTTTTATCTCATTGCAAATGCAGCTTTTTGTGGATACAGGATTGCTGTGAGAAAGACATATACTCTAATGTGATTCAAGAAAAAGTGAAGTCATTATCTGACAAAGCAAAAGGAAGATGAAGGTTGGTATGATAATTTTAAAAAGAAGTTTGGCTTTTAAAAAACGTCAAGATAACAGGAGAAGCAGCTTCTGCTGAACCAGATGCAGCAGACGGGTTCCCAGACACCATTAAGAAAATGACTGAGGACAAAAGGCCAGACTTGCTGGCTTATGCCTGTAATCCCAGCACTTTGGAAGTCTGAGGTGGGTGGATTGCTTGAAGCCAGGAGTTTGAGACCAGCCTGGCCAATTGGCAAAACCCCATCTCTTCTAAAAATACAAAATTTAGCCCGGTGTGGTGGTGCATGTCTGTAATCCCAGCTACTGAGGAGGCTAAGGCTTGAGAATCGCTTGAACCTGGGACGAAGAGGTTACAGTGAGATTTCACCACTACACTCCAGCCTGGGAGACAGAATGAGACTCTGTCTCAAAAAAAAAAAAAGAAAGGAAATCACTGAGGTTAAAATATACCTGCCTTAACAGGTTTTTAAGGCAAACAAAAGTGCCCTATTCTGGGGGAAATAGTGCCACATAGGACATTTATTAGGAAGAGAAACAAACATCAGGATCCAAGGTAGGAGAGGATGAGCTGACTCTACTGTTTTGTGCAAATGCAGCCAGATTTGTGATCAGGACTGCCCTTATCTGTAAAATTGAGCCTTGAAGAGGAAAGATAAACACCACCTATGAGTCTTTTGGTTATACAGCAAGAAGGCTGAACAGCAACGCTTTTTCTGGATTAGTTATATAAATGCTTTGTTTCTACTGTCAGGAAGTACCTTGCCAGTAAAGGATTGAATTTAAAATTCTTTTGGTATTGGACAATGCCCCTGGCCACCCAGAACCCCATGAGTTCAATACCAAACACAATGAAATGGTCTGCTTGCCCCTAAACCCAACATCTCTAATTCAACCTCTAGATCAGGGAGTCATAAGGACCTTTTAAGGATGATTACACACAGTACTCTATGGAAGAGAACCCCAATTGAGAGAATATCGTGAAAGTCTGGAAGGACTACACCATTGACGATGCCATTGTTTTAGAAAAAGCCATGACAAGCCATCAAGCCCAAACAACAAATTCTTGCCTGGGAAAACTCCAGATGTTATACATTACTTCATGGGATTTATGACAGAGCCAATCAAGGAAATCATGAAAGATATTGTGGATATGGAAAAAAAAAAAAAGAAAAGGTTTCAAGATACGCATCTTACAGAAATTCAAGAACTAAGAGACACCACACCAGAGGAATTAACAGAAGACCACTTATGGAGATGACTCCTTCTGAACCTAGTGCCAGACGATGAGGAAGAAGATGAAGCAGTGCCAGAAAACAAACTGACATTAGACTGTCTGGCAGGGTTCCACTTATTCAAGATGGCTTTTGACTTCTCTTGTAACATGGACTCTTCTATGAAACAGGCACTGAATCTAAAGCAAATGATGGAAGAAAGATTGGTGCCAAATGGAAACATGTTTAGAAAAATGGAAAAGCAAAAAAGTCCAACAGAAATTATGATATATCTCCATCAAGTTACACTTAGTGTGCCTTCCTCTCCTGCCTCCCTTTCCACATACTTTACTTCTGCCACCCCCAGGACAGCAAGACCAACCCATCCTTCTCAGCCTATTCAATGTTAAAATTATGAGAATGAAGACATTTATGATGATTCACTTACATTTAATGAATAGTAAGTATATTTTCTCCTTATGATTTCCTTAAAATGTTTTCTTTAGCTTACTTTATTATAAGAATACAGTATATAATACATGTAACATACAAAATTACCGGGCACAGTGGCTCACATCTGTAATCTTAGCACTTTGGAAGGCCGAAGCAGGTGGATCACTTGAGGCCAGGGGTTTGAGACCAGCCGGGCCAACATGGTGAAACCCCGTCTCTACTAAAAATAGAAAAATTATCTCGGTGTGATGGTTCATGCCTATAATCCCAGCTATTTGGGAGGCTAAGGCAGGAGAATCTCTTGAACCCGGGAGGCAGAAGTTGCAGTGAGCTGAGATTACACCACTGCACTCCTGCCTGGGTGACAGAGCAAGACTCCATCTCAAAAAAATGTGTTTATATTATTGGTAAGACTTCCGATCAACAGTAGGCACTCCTAAAACAGTACAGTTTTAGGAGTGTCAAAAATAATATGTGGAATTTTGACTGTGAGAGTCTGTGCCCCTAACCTCATGTTGCATAAGGGTCTACTGTACATAGATATGTTAAATACACACACATACCTTTTCCCCCTCCATAATTTGGATCCTATGCCTGTTGTCTTTTAGTTTACTAACTTCACTTAAGTCCTGATCATCTTTTGTTGTTCATACATGCTGTATAGATCCTACATCCTACCTCATTTGATTTGACTCCTGTAAAATATTTGTTAGGGTTCTAAAAGTTATTTTTTATAATTAAGCTACAGTTTATTTGCATTTGTTTGTTATGGAAATAATGCATACTAATGGTTAAAAATCCAAATGAAAGGCAGAACATATTAAAAACATATTAAAAGAAAAGTCTCCCTCCCAACCTTCCTACCTACCCACCTACCTTACCTGTTACCATATCCTACACCCAACTACAATTAACAATTTCTGGATTTGGTTCTTCTGGTTCTTTTCATTATAAACTTAAATACATATACATCTTGATTTACCAACTAAAAATCCTTCAAAGGGACAAACTATCAACTCTTAACTCCTAATTTAAAAATCTGTATTACTTTTAGGTTTGCTACAAGCTTTCATGACTTTAAGTTGTTTACCTAAATCATTATTTATAAATTTTACACACTGTGTATTGGCTCCCTGCTAGGAGAGGTGAGGAATTGGTACATTCTTACTTTCTCTTGCCTTTTCTCCTTCCCCTCCTAATTTTGTTAGTTTCATTCTTATTTTTATTCTGTCAAGATTTTGCATTCTTTTCTGTAAGTAAAATTACAGACATTCCTTGGCATCCATGGGGCATTGATTCCAGCACTTCCCATGTACACCAAAATCCATACATAAGACCTGCATTTTGGGAAGACCTAAAGTGCCAAGGAATTAACACACCCTGAGAGTATGTTCAACTGAAGGCAATGAATAGAAAAAGACTCCCAAATCCTTCACCCCTGGAGTTCAGGGAGGTAACTCCAAGGTGTGTTCTAAGGAGGTGACAATATCAGATGATTGAAGAAGAAAGAGGCATTTCAGGCAGAAGTAACCAAACATACAAGAGTGCAAGATCAAGAGGCTAAGGCAGATTTCTCTGTGCAACAAGTGGCAGGTAGTGTGGTGTGGCTGGAGATGAAGAAATGACTTGATTGGGAAGGGCTTTATCCACCAATCTAATAAATTTGACTTTCATCCTGAAGGTGTGAAATATTGTGCTAAACAAGTTTAAAAGCGGTATGGCATTAGCCTATTCGTATTTAGGAAGAGCACTCCAAAAGCAAGAAAGGGACAGATGAATTAGATGTACTGACACTGGAACAAGGAAATTACTCTAGTAGTCCAGGAAAGAATTAAGAAGGACATCAACAAGGCCGGGTGTGGTGGCTTACGCCTGTAATCCAAACACTTTGGAGGCCAAGACGGGCAGATCACCTGAGGGCGGGAGTTCAAGACCAGCCTGACCAACATAGCGAAACCCTGTCTTTATAAAAAAAAAAAAAAGAAGAAGAAGAAGAAGGACATCAACTAAGATCACACAGTGAACATGGAAAGAAGAGAATGCATTTGAGAAATATAAATATTGACCAGGCACAATGACCCACACCTGTAATCCCAACACTGGGAGGCTGAGGTGGGCAGATTGCTTGAGCTCAGGAGTTTGAAACCAGCCTGGGTAACATGGCAAAACCCCTTTCTACAAAAAATACAAAAATTAGGCAGGTGTGATGTCGTGGCCTGTAGTCCCACCTATTCAGGAGTACGAGGTGGGAGGATCACTTGAGCTTGAGAGGTTGAGGATGCAGTGAGTCATGATCTTGCCACTGCACTCCTACCTGGGAGACAGGGTGATACTCTGTCAAAAAACAAAAACAAATATAAATATTGTGTTAGGGTTTACCAAAGAAACAGAATCAATATATGTGTGTGCATATGTGTATGTGTATATATATGTGTGTGTGTGTTTGCGTGTGTGTGTGTGTGTAGGGAGATTTATATATGTAATTGACTCACAAGATACTTGAGACTGGCAAGCCTACAGGATGAGCTAGCAAGCTGGAGATACAGTAGAACTGATGGCATAGTTCCTGTCCAAAGGCTAGCAGGCTTGAAATCCAGGAAGAGTCAATGTTTCAATCTGAGCCTGATGGCAAGAAACAAGCTGATGTCCCAGTCTAAATACCAGAAAGCAGGAGGAATTCTCTCTTACTCAGGGATGATCAGTCTTTTTGTTTTATTCAGGCCTCCAACTGATTGGATGAGACTCACTGGTATGTTAGAGAGGGCAATTTGCTTTACTCAGGCTATCGATTTAAATGTTAATCTCATCCCAAAACACACACACACACACACACACACACACACACACACACACACACACATACACACACAGGATAATGTTTCAGCAAGTATCTGGGCACCCTATGGCCCAGTCAAGGTGACACGTAAAATTAATCACAAATATGTTCCAGCAACTTAGTTTTTAAATAACTAGATTCTTTTTTTTTTTTTTGAGATGGAGTTTCACTCTTGTAGCCCAGGCTGGAGTGCAATGGCACAGTCTCGGCTCACTGCAACCTCTGCCTCCCAGGTAGAAGCGATTCTCCTGCCTCAGCCTCCCAAGTAGCTGGGATTACAGGCATGCGCCACCATGCCCAGCTAACTTTTTGTATCTTTAGTAGAGATAGGGGTTTCTTCATGTTGGTCAGTCTGGTCTCGAACTCCTGACCTCAGGTGATCCGCCTGCCTCAGCCTCCCAAAGTGCTGGGATTACAGACATGAGCCACCACACCCAGCCTTAAATAACTAGATTGTTATGAGAATAAATTCAGGATAGGATAGGGGAAATGCCTTCTGGCTTTCCATTTGCATATTCTTGGAATGTCACTTTTTCTTAAATGTTAAAAATTTAAAATGTGTCTTGAATCATCAAGACAGTCTTTCAGTCCGCACTCAGTAATATTAATGCTTTCTCATTGAAGTCATCTATCTTGTTCCCATAAAGATGAGGATAGTTTAGGTAGAGGTGGAGAATAAATAAGGTTCTCAATGGACTATTAGTTTTCTTAAATGTTTTATAGATTGTTCAAAAGACAGTAGGTGTTGTTTCCAAGAGATGAATTCCACATTTCTTTTGTTACAGTATTCATCAAAACTTACTGAAATTGCTTTCTTATATCAATAAGGATTTGCCAGGTTTTGTGTAGTGGTTAAAAGCATGGACTTTAGAGTCACATTACATGGGTTCAAATCCACTTACTAGTTATATTAACCATAGCAAGTTAGCTAACATCTCTCTGCCTCAGTTTTCTGTTTGTAAATTAGGATAAAAACCACTGTAGATGTGTATGTATATAGCTAGATAGTAGGTTGTATTCAATGTCTCAATTGTAACAATAAAAATATTAACTATTATTAGTTGTTTTGAATATACAACCTAATTTCATTTTCTCCATGATCTGAGCATGTTGAGTTTTTTTAAACCAACTCCATTTCACAGATGAGACAATTAATGCTCCAATAAGCTAGGTAATATGCCCACAGACACAGAGCTAGCAGCTGAGATGAACCACCCAAGTCTATTTGGCTTTCAACTCATGCTCTTTCCATGATATTTTGCTTTCAATTTAGAATTTAATTGACTAAAATAAACTAGGAGAAAATGATTGAATGAAGAGATGCAGAAGGCAAGAGATAGAAAAGTTTCTTCTGGGCTGGACGTGGTGGCTCACGCCTGTAATCACAGCACTTTGAGAGGTCTAGATGGGTGGATCCTGAGATTGGGAGTTCAAGACTACCCTGGCCAACATGGTGAAACCCCATATCTACTAAAAACACAAAAATTAGCTGGGTGTGGTGGTGGACGCTTGTAATCCCAGCTACTCGGGAGGCTGAGGCAGGAGAATCGCTTGAACTCAGGAGGCAGAGGTTGCAGTAAGCCAAGACAGTGACATTTGCACTCTAGCTTGGGTGACAAGAGCAAAACTGCATCTCAAAAAAAAAAAAAAAAGAAAAAGAAAAAGAAAGAAAGAAAGAAAAAAGGACCATTCTACCTTACTTTACCAAAGACAGTCGAAACAAAGGCCACCAGGGGGCAGTGTGCAGCAGCAGGACAATGGGCAGGGAAGGTGGCTTTTAAAACTATTTTTCATTATCTGCTGAGACAAAGGTGTTACACCAGAATATGCCACCCTAACATATGCCTCTTTGGCATACAGATTATTTTGAGCTGAAGGCAATTGAGGAGAAACCAAATATAAGAAAAACTCTCTGCCTTCCCCTTTGACTAAAGGCAAGACATAAATTGATTAAAAAAGTTCACCACTCACCCCCACCAGGAAGGACAGAAGTAAATCACCAGAGACAACTCTAGATCCCATATCAGCCTGGAGAAGGCACCAGAATACCACACAACAAACGTTACTAGCCTTCATCTTCCATTAGTTTCCCATTGTATGAGTCCGTTTTCAGGCTGCTGTGAAGAAATACCCAAGACTGGGTATTTTATAAAGAAAAGAGGTTTAATTGACTCACAGTTCCTCATGGCTGGGGAGGCCTCAGGAAACTTACAATTATGGTGAAAGGTACTTCTTCACAGGACGGCAGGAGAGAGAATGAGTTCCAGCAGGAGAAATGCCAGATGCTGATAAAACCATCAGATATCACAAGAACTCACTATCAATCAGGAGAACACCATGGAGTAAACTGCCCCATGATTCAATTACCTCCCACCGGGTCCCTCCCATGATGCATGGGGATAATGGGGGTTAAAAATGGGGGTTACAATTCAGATATTTGGATGGGAACACAGCCAAACCATGTCACCCACATACTTACCTTCTCACAGTTTGCTGCCCTAGAAACTCAGTCATTTTCCTTGTCCTACTTACTTCTCTAAAATGTATTGGTCTTTTCTGAAAATGCTATATAAGCCCAACTTCTAACAACCCCTTGGAATTACTCATGGCTAAGTGCTCCTGTGTGTATGTGGGATGCATGTGTGAATAACTTCTGTTTGTTTTTCTCTTGTTAACTTGTCTTTGGCCACTTTAATTTGCAGGCCCTCAGCCAGAAAACTAAAATGGGTAGAGGTGATACAGGAGATAGAAAGAAATTATTTGGGTATGTAGCTAGGGTGAAAGAGTCCCCAGTCCCCGGCAATTACTCAGAAATTACTTCCTTTCTAACCACAGGCAGTTCAAATAAATCACTTCTAACAAAGAGCAGCCTGGAAGATTGGGCTGTAAAACATAGATAAGCACCTCCGGCACAGAGGGAGAGTTTCCTGGGTAATCACCACATTTCACATACATAGATGGGTCGCAGTAAAAACAGTAGGCTTTAATGAGCACGTTCCCCTTTTGTGGGGGACACACTTAGGTAGAAGTTTGCATGGTGGGGTGAGATGCCTGCAGCTGCAAGGAGGTGCCTGGTACCAGGCATGGAAACTCCCCTTCTTGTTAGCACATGCAAGGTGGAAGAAGATAAGAAGTGTGGAATAGCCCAAGCTAAGAGTCTGCCTGCATGATAAAAGAGTGGGGTAGTGGCTGCCAGAGATTCTACTCTATGCAGATGACACATCTGGTCCTAACCAGTTTTTCATGTGTAGATAAGATACCCACTCCCCAGTAGCTCATTTATAAAACCCTTACATTTTACTGCAGTACAGCAACCTATTTGAGACCCTTATCTGTGAGAGAGAGCTGTTCTTTTCCTTTTGCCTATTAAACTTCTCTAACTTCACCCTTTGTGTGTCTGCATTCTTGATTTCTATGGCCATGAGACAAAGAACCTCAGGTGCTATCCCAGACAAGGAGGCTGCTTTAGAGGAAAAATAGATACTAATATCAGTAAATTGGCTGTCTGTTAATTGATACCTTCAAATTAGATGTTTTAAACTAAATGCCAAGAACAATATGAATGTGTTTTGCTTCTACTAATTTTCTGAGGGTTTTGTTATTTATTTATTTAGCTTTACACAGCCTAGCCCTCTTTATAAATTTAATTTTGCTAAGTGCATGTCTACAAAAAAATGATTGGTTCAAAAGCCATAGGCCTGGTACCATAGCCATATATGGTACATTCAAACCTTGGAAATGCACATTCTCAGTGTTTCAGAAGCTATGTACTGCTCCTTCTAGAAGAACTACTTTGAATTGTGGTTAATGTACTGTTTTGACTCACCATTTTAAATCCCAGTGAGGAGGGAGACCCAGGCATCTGAGTTTCCCTCCCGCTCTGTCATCCACTGTGCATCTCAATAGAAGAGAGAGCAGGCCAGCTGGCGCCTCCTGAATCTCCTTCCTGAAAATAACACGCTTGGTCTTGGGGAAACTCTCTGGAAGACACTATTTTTACTTAAAACAGGATCAAACCAGAAACCTTTTCACATGTGAGTCCTAAAACTGTAAACCGGAACTCTTTCATATGTGATTCCTAAAGCTGTAAACCAAGACCCTTTTCATATGTGATTTCTAAAGCTATAAACCTAAGATTCTTCACGTGTAATATCTAAAGGATAAGCCTATATAAAGGCAGAATCTTCCTTTGTATGATGAGCTGGGCTTTGGACAAATTATGCTCAGGCTCCCGGCCGAATAAACTCTTTCCTCCTGTATTCAGCGTTCAGGAAATCTGTTTCCCGAGGCCATTCCTGCTACACCATTACTTCAATATCTGACATTCAGGCTCAGAATCTGGCCAGTATATCAGGACTGAAATTAACTGATTAATGCCATTAAGATGGCCATACTATTTTAATTCCAAAAATAGTTATAAATTCATTCTCTAAAATATATGTGAAATAGAACATTGGACTGATTTAACTGATGAATCTAAAAGCAAAGAAGATTAAACACACACACACAACACAAAGTTTGGGATATACCTATTGGAAAAACCCTTGGTCTCTTTAAATTTTTTTTCATATGTGTGTATATTGCATATAATCCCAACCTCTTTACCTGTTTTTCTTTTTTTTTGTTTTTGTTTTTGTTTTTGTTTATTTGTTACTGAGAAGCAGTCTTGCTCTGTCACCTGGCTGCAGCACAGTAGTGCACACACAGCTCACTGCAGCTTCAAACTCCTGGGCTTAAGCAACCCTCCCACCACAGCCACTGTGCCCAATCTTCTTTTTCCTTTTGACTTTCTTATATCACACTGACTCTAGAACTGTGCTACTTTATTGAGGCAATTTTGCCCTTGCCTGGTACATCTGACAAGGTCTGGAGACATTTTGGTTGTAGGCATGAAGAGGGACACTCTGCTATGGGCATCTAGTGGGCAGAGTCCAAAGATACTGCCAAACATCCTACACTGCCCAGAACAGCCCCTACAGCAAGGAATTATCAGGCCCAAACTGTCAAACAAAATATCAAGCTAGTTTTTAATTGCAAAGTTTACATGTAACATTTTTTAGATATTAAAAAAATTCACACATTAATTTGATCACAAGAAATTTTAAAGAAATTTTAAAATTTTCAGAAAAGGCCGCTTCAAGATGTCATGATAGCTTTGGACCAAACATTAATGTTCTATGTGACTTTAGGCAAGTCAGTCATGTTTACTACACTTAATAACCCAAGTAATGTTAATTGTTGGAGGGTTTCTTTAAAAAAATGTTTTATTAGCCAGGCGCAGTGGCTCATGCCTGTAATCCCAGCACTTTGGGAGGCCAAGGCAGGTGGATCACGAGATCAGGAGTTCAAGACCAGCCTGGCCAAGATAGTGAAACCCTTTTTTATTTTTTTACTAAAAATAAAGAAAATTTAAAAATTAAAAAATTAGGCATGGTGGTACCCGCCTGTAATCCCAGATACTTGGAAGGCTAAGGCAGAGAACTACCTGAACCCAGGAGGCAGAAGTGGCTGTGAGCCAAGATTGTGCCACTGCACTCTAGCCTAGGCAACAGAGTGAGACTCCATCTCAACAAAACAAAACAAAACAAAACAAAAAAGTTTTATTTTGAAAAATCTTCAAACTTACAGGAAAAATGGCAAGAATACTACAAAGACGTGTTTATTCAGATATACCAGTTGTCACAGTTTTGCCATATTTGCTTTTTCTACTGATCAGTTTATCTTTCAGCCTATTGACCTATCTATCTTGAACTATTTGGGATTAAGTTGTAGACATCAGATCTCCTTAACCTTAAACACTGAAGTATTGCTAAGAATAAGACCATTGCTCCAGACAATACACTTACCTAAATCAGAAGACAGCATTGTTAAAATACTGTCACCAAGTTGCAAGCTGGGGCACTGCCCAGGGAGGGAGGGAGGGAGAGAAGAGCTGATTTGTAACATTTGCTATTCCCATGTGTGATGTTTTACTCTGGCTTATAACTCCCATAGCCCTTGTTACATCTTTTATTAAAACGTGGGGTGTGTTAGGCCACAGGGGCAGGTCTCAAGAAACAGAATCTCTCTCCTGCGCTTCTTTCACTTGCCCCAAGGCAGGACTCATCTATCCTCCCACCTTTCCGACTGTGGGCTTAAGACTCTTCAGAGAGGGTCCTGCCCTACACACTCAGGGAAGGAATGCTGATGTCATGAAGCTTCCATGAAAAAAGCACATGATGTCAGTTTGTCCTGTTATTGGTCATACCAATTTTGGCCACTTGGTTAAGTGGCGTGTGTGAGGCTTTTCCATTGTAAAACTGTTATTTCCTCTTTGTAATTAATATGTAGCTTATGGGGAGACACTTTGAGACTATGCAAATATCTCTCCCTCATCAAACTTTTCTCCACCAATTTTAGCATCTGGTAGTGAAGCAGGAGCGGCCCTGAGAAACAGACCTCTTGGACACCGAGCTAGGAAGGAAGAGATTTTATTATGGCCCAGGAGCGAGGCAACAATTTGTCCAACCGCCAAGCTCCCCTGACAAAGAAAAGCTCTGCCTTTATATATGCTTACACTCTAGATATTACACATGAAAGAATCATAGGTTTGCAGCCTTAGAAATTACAAGTGAAAGGGTCTTGGTTTTACAGTTTTAGAAATCACATATGAAAGGGTCTTGGATTTACAGTTTTAGAAATCACATATGAAAGGGTCTTGGGTTTATAGTTCTAGAAATCACATATGAAATGGACTTGGTTGATGTAGGAGGTGGGTGGGAGTTTGATCTTGTTTAAGTAAAAGCAATGTCTTCCCAAGAGATTCTCCCACACTATAACTGCCATTTACAGGAAGGTGATTTAGGAGGCGCCAGTCAGCCAGCCTCTTCTTCTATTGAAATGCAGTGTGGAGGTCAAGGGGGAGGTGATTCTAGATGCCTTGGTCTCCTTCCTCACCAGCCATCCTCCAATATGGCCCCAGTGATCCCATCTCCTGAAACTTACATGCCTGTGTGGTCCCCTCCCACACCAAACAGGAATGGCTTACATAACCAATAAGATGTGGAGGATGTGATGCCGTCTGACTTCTGAGGCTCAGTTGTAAAGAAAGACCATGTCTTCCTCCTCGTTGTCTTGGAGTGCTTGCTCTGGAGAAGCCAGAGGTCATGTTGTGAGGGTACTCAAGCTACCCTTTGGAGAGGTGCACATGGGAATCACTTGAACCTGGGAGGCGAAGGTTGCAGAGAGCTGAGATCAAGCCACTGCACTCCAGCCTGGGCGTTAGAGCAGGACTCTGTCTGAAAACCAAAAAAAAAAAAAAAAAGAAAACTTTTTTCTTGAATCAGTTACCAATAAGATGGCTACAGAAAGGTGAGGTTTCATTGATTTGTTTTACGTCATCATAACATCTACATTTATTAGATAGCATCTACTGTAAAGAAGAGCTTTTCCTTCTTGTTTTATTTATTTATTTACATCAGTTTGGCGTATAGACTCCTGTTTTACTCAGTGAGCTACAGTCCATTATTTTCATTATTTATTTTGCTGATCAGATTGCCCCAGCCCTGGCTGGTATGTGTCTTTCTGACTCCCTTGTCCTTTGACAGAGTCCCGTGGTCTTTGAGCACGTTCTTCCTTCCCAGCACAAGACACACCAGGTTCATCTTGTATCTTCCCTCTCCCAGCTCTGGAGCCAGCCATGGATCCCGATTTCCTTTTAGTGAAGAAACCAAACTTACTGTCTATAAATATTATTCTGTATATTCTGCTGAAAGTTTAAAAGTGTTGCTTTTCGTATTTGAATTCTTAATCTCTCTGGAATTTAGTGTATAGAGTGAGGGAGGTATCAAATGTCCTTTTTCCCACATACATAACCAATTATTTCAGCATCATTTATTTTGAGGAGTCACGTCTTTACCCAGATAGTGACAATGCTGACACTAAAATCAGCTTAATACATGTCAGGTTTTTTTCCTGGGTTCTCCATTCTGTTTCATTTGTATGTTTTTCTGTAACTACACTAATAACATTGTTAAATTATTAAAACTGTATAATATGTTTTGACATCTGATAGGGCAATCTTCTATTTATTCTTCTTTTTCCGGAATTATTTGGCTATTCTTAGGCCTTTTCTCGTCCAGATAAAATATTGAATCAGCTTATCAATGGCTAAACTTTCAAACTGTTATTCAATTTTAGATGAATCAATAAAGAAAAAGAAGAGCCGTGAAATTAGAAAAACTACCCTAAATAAATCTTCCCTTCTAAAAGGTCAGGAAAACTAGCATTACATAAAGATATGTAACAAAAATGTTAGGGTCAAATCCCATACAAAGTCATTATGAAGAAAAAAAGAGAATAAAAAATAATTTCTATAGAAAATAAATTATGACAGCCATGCCTTCAAAAGAGATGAAAACTAAAATATTTTAAAATAAGTTAATAAACATCTAAAATGGCATGAGATATGAAAAGGTGACATATGTCAGATTTAGAAAAATACAGAAAGGAGATGACAAACTCAGAATTAAAAATTTTGAAAACATTTCAGAAATGAAGAGAGACAGAAACACGAGCAAATAAACAGAACTGATAATACATTAAAAAGAAAAGATTAAAAAATATGAGGCTATAAAAGAGATACGTGGTGCAGGATAATGGTTACCCAAAGGTGTCCTCATCCTAATCTCCAGAATCTGTTACTGTGTCACCTGGCATGGCAAAGTGATGGCAAATGTGACTAGACTATGGGCCTCAAGAGAGAAGCATGGTCCTGGATCATCTGGCTGAGTTCAGCCTAATCACGTGGACCCTTAACAGTGGAGAGTCAACTGCAGTGATCTGAAGGAAATGCAGTTGTGAAGAAACGGTCTGAGAGATGAAACACTGCTGGCTTTGTAGATGGAAGGAAGAGGTCATGAGCCAAGGAACATGTACAACCTCTAGAAGCCGAAAAAGGGAAGAAAACAGATTTGCCCGAACGCCTCCAGAAAGAAATCCAAACCTACTGACACCCTGGTTTTAGCTCAGTGAGACCTATGGTGGGCTTCTGAAAGGCAAAATTTTAAGATAATAAATGTGTGTTTTATAAGACACTAAATTTATGGTGATATGCTACAGCAGCCGTAGAAGATTAGTACAAGATGAAAAAGATGTAAGAGGAAATGACAGATACATAGATAGAAGAAACAGACAAGGAAGACCCTGTACACATGCACACATGTACAGACATGCACACACATATATTAGTTCCTAAAGAAATAAAATCAAAGGAATAGATCCAAACAAGATGTATAATTCAAGAAAAAGTTTCCTGAAATTTGCATATAAGTGAAATGACATATTGAAAAATTATCTATACACCTTGAAAAATTTAGTTCAAATATCCAATACCAAGACATTCTAGTAAAATTATTGGAAGAGAAAGGAAAGAAGGAAGGAAGAGAGGGAAAGAGGGAAGAAATAAAATTTCTTGGGGGTTCCTTTCCCCACCAAAAGAAGATGCAATGACATTTTGAAAGAAAATTAGTTTGACATCATTTTTCAACAGTAATGCCTTATGACAGAACAAAACAGAGTTACATATTTAAGATAGTCAGCCTGAGTGTGGTGGCTCACACCTGTAATCCCAGAACTTTGGGAGGCTAAGGTAAGTTAATCATTTGAGCCCTGGAGTTCAAGAGCATCCTGGGCAATGTGGCAAAACCCCATCTCTACAAAAAATTAGCCAGGCATGGTGACATGCACCTGTAGTTCCGGCTATTGAGGAGGCTGAGCTGAAAGGATCGCTTGAGCCCAGGAGGTTGAGGCTGCAGTGAGCTGAGATCTGCACTCCAGCCTGAATAACAAAGCGAGACTCTGTCTCAAAAAAAAAAAAAAAAAAAGATATTCAAGGAAAGTAAAGATAAGCCAAAGTAAGATTCAAGTTTAAAAGCAGTAAGCTTACCAAAATGCGAAGACTCAGGAAATACGGTTACTGTAAGCTATTTCTGAGGAATCGACTAGTAAACAAGTTTCAGACAGTCACAGTGACTGCAGAGACACTGACAGAAAGACAGATGGCAAATATTAAGAGTGTGGGTAGGTAGATACAGGCATAGATATGAGCAGCTGTTTGCTGGAGGCATTTTGGACAAGCTCAGGAGAGCAAATTAACTCTTCAATAAGTTTATGAGTTGGTTATTAAACATAGACATTATAAAGAGTTAAAGTATATAAATGTACATACATTTGAATAAATTACATTAAAAATAATAAACACTAAAAAGATAACACATCACAATTATTTTACTACATTTTATAATTATCTATATTTTTGAGGTTATTTACATTGATCATATCTAGTGGTGGAGATATGGTCAGCTTCTGTCCATCTTTCCCAAACTCCATATTTAATGACATCACATTGATAGCTCACACTTGCATTGCTGAAAGTATTTTCTCCACGGAAGGCTGCAAAATGCTATGAATCAGGGCTTTTCCCCCCTTTTTCTGGAGAGCCACTTGTTAAACATTTTCTAGCACATCAATGGATTCAAAAAAGAAGACAGTATGCAGCAGATCCATGACTTGACAATGTAGGCACACTACCACTCTAAAGCCTACTATTAGGAGGTAATGGGGAAAGCAAATGAAAAATGTCTTTGTAGCCTTTCAGTAATCATTTTGGGTGATAGTAATGACATCGTTTTTCTGAGAATGGGTTGTGTGCAATGTCAATTAAAGCAAATAAATAATCATATGATATATTTAATTTTGTTATCCTCTCTGTTTTGAAAACCAGGAATTGACTGTGCATGATGGCTCCAGCCTATAATTCCAGCACTTTGGGAGGCAGAGGAGGGTGAATCACTTGAGGTTAGGGGTTCAAGATCAGCCTGGCCAACATGGTGAAACCCCGTCTCTACTAAAAATACAACAATTAGCTGGGCGTGGTGGTGTGCACCTGTAATCCCAGCTACTCGGGAGGCTGGGGCTGGAGAATCGCTTGAATTTGGAAGGCGGAGATTGCAGTGAGCCGAGATTGTGCCACTGCACTCCAGCCTGGGCGACAGAGCAAGACTCCATCTCAAAAAACAACAACCACCAAAAAAAAATTAAAATAAAAAAACACTTCTCAATAAAAATTCCAAGAGTCTTTGGAGAAGTAGCTGATTCCAGGCCTGAGGCATAAAATGTGCAAAATGAGCCTGGAACATTTTATTAGAGAGATGAAAAGCTACCAAGGACTACAAGCGTCATACCAATAGGATTCAGAAGCCTTCAGAAGTTGACTTGAACATGTTTCTACTTGCCAGGATGAGACAATTTACACATCAATAAAAATGTTAGCTGCAATGGATTGAAAACGCCTACAAAATTACTAAAGCCTCTAAAACACACACACACACACACACACACAGTCTCTCACACACTCACGCCTGTGTCTGGCCACCTTCAAAAGATGCTAGATGCTGAGCACATTGGCTCACACCTATAATCCCAGCACTTTTCGAGGCCATGACAGGACTGCTTGAGGCCAGGAGTTTGAGGCCAGCCTGGGCAACAAAGCAAGACCCTGTCTCTACAAAAAGGAAAAAACAAATTAGCCAGGTATGATGGCTCATGCCTGTAGTCCCAGCTATGTGGGAGGATTGCTTGAGCCCAGCAGTCCAAGGCTGCAGTGAGCTATGACTGTGCCACTGCATTCCAGCCTGGCAAGAGTGAGATACCATTTCATAAGAAGAAGAATAAAAATGCTAGAGAATCAACTCTTTATTTTGAAAATTAAAAGAAAAAGAATAGAGACAAAATGTATTATGCCTATTTATTCAGACTGTACTATTCAGTTTGAAAACAGTATAGATGGAAAAGTTTCACTTCATAGAAATATTTGACAAATAAAGAATGACAAAATTGGGATAGTACTATTGTTCAGCCTCCAAGGGTCTAGTCATTAAGCAGCAAAGACTGCAACACACACACACACAAAGATACATGGCAACATGTTCCTCCTGAAGATGAATAGAATACTACCTATGAAGCAGTTTTGTCAAAAGATTCAAACCTGCTCGGCACAGTGGTTCACTCCTATAATCCCAACACTTTGGGAGGCTGAGGCAGGTGAATCACTTAAGGCCAGGAGTTCAAGATAAGCCTGGCAAATATGGTGAAACCACATCTCTACTAAAAATACAAAAATTAGCTGGGCATGGTAGCACATGCCCATAGTACCAGCTACTCGGGAGGCTGAGGCAGAAGAGTTGCTTGAACTCAGGAGGCAGAGGTTGCAGTGAGCCAAGATCATGCCACTGCACTCCAGCCCAGGCAACAGAGTCAGACTTCGTCTCCAAAAATAAAGAAGGATAATAAAATAAGTCCTTTTTATATTAGACACAAAATATGCTCCACTTTCATCTAAGGTTTGTTTTGCTTTAAAAATGTTTCCTCGGTCAGGTGCAGTGGCTCATGCCTGTAATACCAGAATTTGGGAGTCCGAAGCGGGCGGATCACCTGAGGAGTTCAAGATGAGCCTGGCCAACATGGTGAAACTCTGTCTCTACTAAAAATACAAACAAAACAAAACAAAACAAAACCAGGTGTGGTGGCACAAGCCTGTAGTCCCAGCTACTCAGGAGGGTGAGGCAGGAGAATTGCTTGAACCTGGGAGTCAGAGGTTGCAGTGAGTCAAGATCATGCCACTGCACTCCAGCCTGGGTGACAGAGTGAGACTCCATCTCAGAAAAGTAAAAAATAAAATAAAATAGAAATATTTCCTCATCAATTGAAAATGTATGAAGTGAAATAAATATTATACTCACCCTCTTTAGTTTTTGTTAATTTCTTTCTTTTTTTTTTTTTCTTTTTTTGAGACAAAGTTTCACTTTCGTTGCCCAGGCTGGAATGCAATGGTGTGATCTCGGCTCACTGAAACCTCTGCCTCCCATATTCAAGCGATTCTCCTGCCTCAGCCTCCTGGGTAGCTGCGATTACAGGCATGTGCCACCACACCTGGCTAATTTTGTATTTTTAGTAGAGACAGGGTTTCTCCATGTTGGTCAGGCTGGTCTCAAACTCCCAATCTCAGGTGATCTGCCCACCTCGAACTCCCAAAGTGCTGGGATTACAGGTGTGAGCCACCGTGCCTGGCCAGTTTTTGCTAATTTCTTATGTTTAATATGTATATTTTATATTTGTTTTTATGTGACAAAGATACTGACTTCCCGGATGTAATGACAAAGGAACTAACTTTGCAGTCAAAGCACTATTGTTATCATTATTATTTTGAGACAGAGTTTTGCTCTTGTTGCCCAGGCTGGAGTGCAGTGGCACGATCTTGGCCCACTGCAAACTTCCACCTCATGGGTTCAAGCAATTCTCCTGCCTCAACCTCCCGAGTAGCTGGGATTACAGGCACCTGCCACCACACCTGGCTAATTTTTTGTATTTTTAGTAGTGATGGGGTTTCACCATATTGGCCTGGCTCATCTTGAACTCCTGACCTCAGGTGATCTACCCACCTTGACCTCGCAAAATGCTAGGATTACAGGCGTGAGCCACCACGCCTGGCCAAAAGCATTATTTTGATAGATAATCAGCCATTTCACACCGCTCAAAAGATTTTAACTGTGGGGTTTGATTTAACATTTCTCAATGTATACTTTTGTCCTACTGGTCAGAATTTTGTGTCTTATTTTCAATCAGTAACCAGGTCTTACTCCTTTAATGTGTCCAGGATCCCAGAACAGCTAAGAAGTATGAATTTTTTTTTTTTTTTTTGAGACAGAGTCTTGCTCTGTCGCCAGACTGGAGTGCAGTGGCGCAATCTTGGCTCACTGCAACCTCCGCCTTCTGGGTTCACGCGATTCTTCCACCTCAGCCTCCTGAGTAGCTGGGATCACAGGCGTGCGCCACCACCGCCACCACACCCGGCTAATTTTTGTCTTTTTAGTAGAGATGGGGTTTCACCATGTTGGCCAGGATGGTCTCTATCTCTTGACCTCGTGATTTGCACGCCTCAGCCTCCCAAAGTGCTAGGATTACAGGTGTGAGCCACCGCACCCGGCCTGAATTTTTTTTTTTTTTTTTTTTGAGATGGAGTCTCACTCTGTCACCTAGGCTAGAGTGCAGTGGCACGATCTTGGCTCACTGCAACCTCCGTCGCCCGGGTTCAAGGGATTCTCCTGCCTCAGCCTCCCAAGTAGCTGGGACTACAGGCACACACCACCACAGCCGGCCAATTTTTGTATTTTTAGTAGAGGCGGGGCTTACCATGTTGGCCAGGCTGGTCTCAAACTCCTGACCTCAGGTGATCCGCCCACCTCGCCCTCCCAAAGTGCTGGATTACAGGGGTGAACCACCACACCCAGCCAGAAGTAAGAATTTTAATTGTATTGACATGGAGAAACCAGAAGATATAGTTTTGCATTTCTGGATTTTAATTTTTAAGCAATATTCCTCTGTACAACAGTAGCATGTTTTTATTATAAAACATTTGAAAATAAGTACAAGGAAATATTTTCAGGATATTTCTCTAGTGCTTCTCTCTATATATACATTAAGTATGTACATATATGTTTACTTCAGTTCTTTAAGACAAAACGAACATTCTTTTTGTTGTTGTTTTCTTGTTTTGTTTTGTTTTTGAGATAAAGTCTCACTCTGTCACCTAGGCTAGGATGCAGAGGTGCAATCTTGGCTCACTGCAGCCTCCACGTCTCAGGTTAAAGCGATTCTCCTTCCTCGGCCTCCTGAGTAGCTGGGATTACAGGTGTGCACCACCACAACCAGCCAATTTTTCTATTTTTAGTATTGATGGGGTTTTACCATGTTGGTCAGTCTAGTCTCGAGCCTCTGACCTTGTGATCCGCCCGTTTCAGTCTCCCAAAGTACTGGGATTACAGGTGTGAGCCACCCCACCCTTATTATATGGAGTATTAAGTTTTTTAATAAATTGCCAAGAGACCGAAAAAATGTTAATTACCCACATTTTAAAATACTAAATTGTGTATTTGGTATTTTACACAATTTAGTATTTTTAAATTAATATTAAATTGAAAAGACTCAATCATCTCCTCAGAATGTTTTCTCATAACTGACTCATAAATAAGTACAGTCTTCCTATAGATTATTTTAATTTAATCCAATGAAATTTACCATAGAGGTGAATCACTAAACAGGACGTATCCTTGTGTTTCTATCGCATTGTTATTGGTGACATTTCAAGAAGCTGTCATCATAATTTAGTGTGGAAGTTACGTCTGTACTCACAGGAGGCACATGCACACAAGATAATGTCTTTTGACAGCATCCAGATGCTTCTGTCCAAATCTCCTCTTACAAAATAATTCTCTTTGAAAGAGCAGCTTTACATAAGGCTTTAAAACCCTAATTATAAGCTCAAAAACTCAGCTCTAAATTACCTTAATTGCATAAAATCGATGTAAATCATAAGGTGCAGAGAAGTCACTTTTCTTGTTGGCTGTTGGCTGGAGCAAACGTCCTAAGAACTGCTCCTGTGTGTAAGCCAGGATAGAAATAGAAAGGAATGCTGTAAAATGACTAAGGATGAAACATTCAGAGAGGAACTTCTATTTGTCAGTAAGTTTGTCCTGCAAAGCAGTGCCTGGGAGAGATACACAAATGGGCGTGCACACGCGCATATACACCTATCCACACCCCCCAGAGACATATACACATATGTGCATGCTGACCAAAAAGAAAATATTTCTCAACATTGTAGCACTGTAATCATTTCACCAATCTATCCACTCAACAAATTAGTTTCCTACTCTAAGCCAGGCATTCATTTCAGGTAGATAAAGAAGAAAATGAATTGACTAACCATCAGAGGGGCAGTCTCTCCAGGATCAGCAAGTTGCCAGATGTCAAAGCATTGAAAGAAAGACAACGCCCCCAACTACAGAGCAGAGTGAGGTGATGTCCTGTGACTCGAGGAGGCTGGGAAAGGGCTGGAGTGCTGATTCCATGGAGCCCTGTCTTGGGAAGACAGCCTGGGCAACAAGAGCAAAACTTTGTATCAAATAATAATAATAATAATGGTTATTATGTTAAGTTATTGTGAAGCACAGAAATAACCAAATTTTCTTGCCTAGAGCTACTTGTTGCAGGAGCGGTCGCGAGAAACAGAGCTCTTGAACACTGAATGGGGAAGGAAATGGTTTATGATTATTATCATTATTAATATTATTAATATTATGGCCGGGAGCTGAGGGATGGTTCTGAATTACCCAGCGTGTTTAACAAAGGAAGGGTCTACCTTTACATAGGCTTATACCGTAGATATTACATGTGGAAGAATCTTAGGTTTACAGCCTTAGAAATCACATATGAAAGGGTTTCGGTTTACGGTTTCAGGAATCACATATGAAAGGGTTTCTGTGTTTACAGCTTTAGGACTCACATGTTAAAAGGTTCCTGGGTTTGATCTTGTTTTAAGTAAAAACCGTGTCTTCCAGACAGTTTCCCCAAGACCAAGCCTGCCACCTACAGGAAGGTGAAACAGGACGTGCCAGTCGGTCAGCCTTTTCTTCCATTGAAAATGCAGTGTGATAGTCAAAGGGGAAGTTGATCTCAGATGCCTGGGTCTCCTTCCTCATACCAAAAAATTAAATACCAAGAAAATACTTTGTCAGGTTTTTATGTTAAATTAGCTGATACTGGAATTGTTTAAATATAAAATTTAAATAAACTACATGATCTAAGTCAAATTACTTATCATAACCCATCAGTTAACAGTGCTATGCACCTAATTTGGTATTCAAGAGGACATGAGTCCAACGTTAAGCATGGAATCGTGGAGAACCAGGATGGCCACCTTGTCCTTCCTGAGTCCTTAAAGCTTCTATTATTAAAAGTTCTGCATTCCACGAGTCATCATGGAAAAGATAAAATGATCCAAATTGAATACATTGGTGTGCTGATTTACAAATTGCTAAAATAGTTTATAACCAATATTTGAGCCCATATTCTGGGGAAAACAAAGTCTTGGGTGCATTTAGTCACCTGAGGGGCTATTTAAACATTTTATAAAGGTATTTTATTCCATTGTTATTTTCAATGCATGTTTACTGGTCGTATAAAAGTTTTCCCATGAAAGATGGTTGATGTTATAACAGTAGATTATCATGCCACAGCATATTTTCAGCAGGTTAACAAAAAAAAAAAAAAGTTTTTTATGGTTTGGACCTTTTGGAAACATCAGAGAAAAACTGTCTCTGCCATCCACCCTATGACAAAAGTTCGGGACCCTTGGCTTTGGGATCATGGTATCACAACTGAGAAGGGTTCCTCCACACTCTTGCACCTGTGCACCCATCAGAACCCTTGGGGTAAGGCTGGCCAGGGAGGTTTCTCCCCAGAGGAGGGTGGCATCCTGGATGTGAACAGCTTTCTGAAGTTCACAGGTTAAGACTTCTACTATCATGAAAATCATTGAATATTTCTTCTTGCTTATGCCTCTGTGAGCAACAGAAGTGGAAAAGGGGTCTGTTGTGTGCAGTTGCAGGGTATACTTTTATTTGTAAAGGAGTCTGCAGCCAGCATTATACATGGATAATCTTATGCTTCAATAGATAAAAGATAAAGGCCCAATGTAGGCAAGAAACTTTAATGGTACACACGTTGCCTCATAATCAGTCAAAAACAAAACACTGCTTCACTCCTCTTGACCCACACCATGAGTTAAAGAGAACGTTGTCAGGAGGCCTTCCCTCTTCTAGAAGGGCATCATTTGTTAGGCCCTTCTTCCATGGTTTAAAGTGAAAGAAACAATGATTAGAAATGTATCCCCCATGATAGGCTCTATAGCAAATTCTACTGTAAAAAACACAAGAAGCTTTAAATACTCTTGTGAAAGTTACCACAGAATCGGCTGAACAGAGAAGTAAGTATCTGTGCAGCTGCTGGCACTCATGGCTTACAGAGAAGACATCAGGTATTATAGAAATTCGGTGACAGGGGATTAATGAAGAGGCTGCTTAGTTCAGTAAGTACCCTCCTCATATAGCTCATCCTTTGTTCTATTTGATTTTAGGAGTTCTGGTTTATGGGGACCTTGGGTAAGGAGCATACTCCAAACTCTTGGTATTATTCTTCCGATAGTCATAATAATAGTCCCCTGGTGCACTGTATTCTCTCGAAGGCTTTAAATGCTTACATGCAGCCATCTCTAGAGTGTTGCATGCTCACTCTTCAACTGTAATAACAAGAGCTGAAAGAAAATGCATCCATGAGGACACCGTAACCTATCAATGACGTGCTGAGATCGGAAACCCAAAATGACGATAACCAAAAGTGGTGCTAAGGCCGTAAATTTTGCTCATGTTCTCACCTAAGTGAAAACCTGACCAAAAAGGGAATGTTTTTATTTATTTATTTAGATGGAGTCTTGCTTTTGTCTCCCAGGCTGGAGTGCAATGGTGCAGTCTCGGCTCACTGCAACGTCCGCCTCCTGGGCTCAAGCCATTCTCCTTCCTCAGCCTCCCGAGTAGCTGGGATTACAGGCACCAGCCACCATGCCCAACTAATTTTTGTATTTTTAGTAGAGACAGGGTTTCACCATGTTGGTCACGCAAGTCTCAAACTCCTGACCTCAGGTGATCCACCTGCCTCAGCCTCTCAAAGTGTGAAAATGTTTTTAGATAAAATTATGGCAGACCATTGTTTTGGGCTGAGCTCACGAGGCCCCAACAGACCAAACCAAACCAAAATGGAGTCGCTCAGACTGAGACTTTAAGGAAACACATAGATCCCAGAACAGACCACAGTCCAGGTTTTGTCTTTTCTCCTTCAAATCTCTACAACAAACATTCCTGACAGCACAGGTATCCACCCACCGAAGTTCCCATTAAACCTTTTAACCGAATTCATTTCCTCTCACCTAGAGACCATCAAGCTTCAGGTGATCATGCAACCAACGTTTCATCCAGTTCCAGGTGACGACACCAGCCCTGGCCATTAAGAAGCTGCCCTGCCTCCACTAGTCAGAGCAGGGTGAGTTCCGTGATCCCCAGTAGGTAGGGACTATGCCGCAACCCAGCATGAAGCAGTTACAGAAGAAAGACTGTTAGTCCTTCCGCCTCCCATAAAGGTTCATGGGAATCACATCTCTCAGTGACGAAATGAGGCAGGAAAACAGGGTCTGGAGGCAGGGAACATAGGCTGATTCACACTTCAGCTATAACAGAAAATATCCTCTCTATAGGGCATACACTGTAAATGACTTTGTAATTTTACTTCATCCTCTTCATTTACATAGGGTGGACCTGAAGCAACCAATGTAACCCTCTAGTGGGTATCTAAACTCCCAGAAATTCTGTAATGGGGCCCTTGAGCCCCTATGCTGGGGCCTGCTCCCACACTATGGAATATACTTTCATTTTCATACTTTTCTTCATTGTGGAAAAGAAAAATTAATAAGTTCCTCTTCAAAACTTTCCTCTTAGTTCAATGTTGTTAGGGACAAGCTGCCGCAGAAAACCCGCTCCGTGTAAGCTGACCCCTTTCCCGCACTCTGACTGCTCTGTGCTGCATTTCGCAACCCTACCTGGGGCCACGTCAAGCCTGCCTGAAGCCCTACTGTTAAGCAAAGCCTGGTTACAGCCATCCGGGCCGCTGGGGCAGCTGGAGGGAAGACAGGGAATATAAATGTTTGTTATCCATACTTGTAAATTCCTGTTTGACACATGTCTGTAAAAAAAACCTGGTTTCTCTATCTTTATTTACAAAAAAAAACCTGCCAAAAAAGTCACAGGATGATGTATTGTAAGTCTGTCACATGTTAACAAACTCTCTCTGTGCCTGTTACCAGTGGATAAGATGACCTCAGTCCTGAACCCCCCTTATGCCCCTCTCACCCCACATAAACCCCTCGTTTTGTAAGCTCAGGGCTGCCTCCTCTGAGTCTTACAGAGCAGCCAGGCAGGTTAATAACACTTGCTTGCCTGACTTTGGGTCTAGTCTCCTTTCTTTCAGCTACCCTTATAATTATAATAATAGCTTCTTTAAAAGTTAATTTACTCTGGACCCTTTGATAATGCTTCTGAGTAGCTGTTAGTCATAATAAAGAAATCAGACTTGCCCAGGCAAGTCTTAGATCATAGCTTATTCCACTTCCTTTTTGGGAAGTAGTTTTGCTTCTCAAAGCATTCCTCAGGTTACTTCTTCTTTCCCTTTGTTCTCCTCTGCCTTTACCTGCTTAGGAAAGTTTGAAGTTGTTAACCAACCGGGTGCAGCCTAAAGCAAGCATCTCACACCTGAAGATTACCTAATGAGCTTCCCTCATCAATCATTTGTGGGAAGGAGGTCTGGGTTCCCAACTGCAATGGTAAACACTGACATTGTCAACCTTGGAGCTGCTGATGAATTGCAGTCCAGAAAGCACAGCCATCTGGGTGTGGTGTTGGCTTCCTTTTCAAACTTCTGCATGGAGACTTCACACAGGCCAGCGCATCCCCCATTGCGACTAGGGTAGCACTGAGCCTTCACTGTTTGCTTGAGAGCCCCTTCATCTGGTAGACTGTCT
>NW_022437022.1:209362-210280 GCF_009761245.1 Sapajus apella
AGCATCCTCTGGGAACTTCCTCCAGATTGTCGTGAACCCCTTCATCTGGTAGGCTGTCTGAGAGCATCCTCTGGGAACTTCCTCCAGATTGTCGTGAACCCCTTCATCTGGTAGACTGTCTGAGAGCATCCTCTGGCAACTTCTTCCAGATTGTTGTATTCACCTTGGTCTCCAGTCACTCTAAAATTTCTCACACCAATGGGAATATTAGAGGGCTTCCCCAGGTAGTTGGAAGTGTGAACTGGATTTCCTTATGTTCACCTTCCAAGGATGATCTTTCCTAGTACAAACAAGCCCTGAGTTTGGGGTCTTGTCCTGCACTATGTAAAAACATGCCCATTACAACTCTGGGTGGTGCATTGCCCTGTTGCGGTATAAACAACAAAAGGACGATTAAAGACTAACCCCCTGAGAGCATTTCTTCTGAGCACAAAAGGATGCTATTCCTGTGGGACTCTTATTCCTGAGAGCAAAACAACTTTATTTCTGGGGTTCCCTACTGTTATTCACATCCAATAGTACCGAATATTAAATGCATTTAATAAAGAGATCTTCCAAGCAGGCTTCGTGGGGGCAACAAGGCCGTTTTATTTCTCGCTTGGATGCAAGTGGGCCGAATCCGAGAAAGTACAGGCGAAGTGGGTAACGTAGGAATTGGCTTTATAGGTTGGGGTAGTTTTTTGGGGAGAGGGGGTGTTGCAGAGTAAGATCAGTTACAGTGGTGGGGTAAAGGGGCAAGGAGTATACATGACCACAAGTTCAGTTACAATGGCGGGTGAGGGTGAGGCAGAAGAGCAGTTAAGATGGCAGGGTTGGGTAAGAAGTGTTCGCATTATCATAAGAACAGTTAAGATGGCAGGATGGGTGAGGGGTATTCATGTTATCATAAGAACAGTTAAGATGGCAGGATGGGTGAGG
>NW_022437022.1:210290-228761 GCF_009761245.1 Sapajus apella
TGTTCATGTTATCATAAGAACAGTTAAGATGGCAGAATGGGTAAGGGGCTTGTCCAGGAAGCTCCGCTGGGGGATCAGAGACAATGGCAAATGCAGGCTGGGGGTAGGAGATGATCAGCTGGGCAGGCAGGACTTCAGACTTTCAGGCTCCAGGCTTCCATATGGAGACCTGACACCTACGTGTACTTAAAATTATGTAGTGAGAGCTTAATATGCTTTGTTAAGTCAGAAAATGAAAATTATTTTTTTTCTAATCAAGAGTAAGACTGAGTTGGCTGATGGGTTTGACCCTGAGGACAATATGAGGTTTCCAGTTGATGTTCTTTTCCACTTTAATAAGCTATTCTCTAGTTCGATGTTGTTTTGAAAAAAAAAAAAAAACGTAAAGTATGTTGTAATTGACTGAATATTTATGTACCCCAAAATTCATATGCTGAAATTTGAACTTCCAAAATGATGATATAAGGAGGTGGAATCTTTGAGAGGTAATTCAATTATGAGGGTAGAGCTCTCATGAATGGGATTAGTGCCTTTATAAAAGAGGCCCCAGGAAGCTCTGTCACCCCTTCTACCACGTGAGTACACACAGAGAATATGCCCCTCCATGAACAGTAAAAGTTCCTTCACCAGCCACCAAATCTACCAAAGCCTAGATCTTTGACTTCCCTGCTTCCAGAACCGTGAGAAACAAATTTCTATTGTTTAGAAGCCAGTTTATTTGTGATAGCAGCTTGAATAGACTGAGATTCCTGTCTACAATGTATAATACACCAGAAAGCACATTCTTTACAACTGTTTGAATGCATGATAAAAACGTTCAGATATTAACTTACACACATGTCCATGGATTTTCGATTTTTTTTAATTTTTATTTTAGAGACAGGGCCTTGCTTTGTAGCCCAGGCCAGAATTCAGTGGCATGATCATAGCTCACAGCAACTTCCAACTCCTGCGCTCCAGGGATTCCCCCCACCTTGGCCTCTCAAGTAGCTGGGACTGCAGGTATGTGATGCCACCTCTGGCTAATTAAAAAATTTTTTTTTTTGCAAAAGACAGTACCTCACTATGTTGCCCAGGCTGTTCTCTAATTCCTGGCCTCAAGCAATCCTTCTGCCTCAGCCCCCCAAAGTGTGGAGATTACCGGTGTGAGCCATTGCATCCAGACCAGAACTATTGCAGAAGTGGGAGGGCAACAGCCTTTGAAGTCGGCTGCCAGTGTCACTGAGAAAGGCAGGCTTGCTGGTTCCATCGTTTAAGATGGTCTGGAGGAAAAGGATAAACGTTCTTCACTCCAGCTCTAGTTGATCTAACTCTCAGCCAGTCAGCAACAGAAGCCCCAAGAAGCTATTAACATCAAGCTCCTATTTCAGGGGGCTACGGACTTCTCCAGAGCCCTACGTGCATAGCTAGACTTAAACTGCACCTGTAGTTACCTATTCCTCATTTTAATGCCAAAAATCATGCCCAGGGGTGGAGATTTAAAATGCTCAATTGCTACATACAAAAATGTATGAAGAATCACACTGAGTCACTGCACAAGTGCTAGAAAAACCCCTCCTGTACATGCCCTGATGTGACCCTTCACAGAAAATACCCTATGAATTAACTAATGCACACACTACCCTCAGGGAGCAGCCCCTTCTTTCTCAGTGCTGGCTCCCTTGTGCACAGCTAAAATGAACTTCCTCTTTGTTGCCTTGTCTGGTGATCTTTCTTGATTTCTGACCTGGGAGGTTTTAAGAACCCAGGGCATCCATAACATTTCCTGGTACCTCAGGTGGGACTCTCCTTTTAGGACCTCAGGGAGTGAACAAGACTGACTGGAGGACAAAGGCCACTGGGATGAGGAAAGTGGCTGCAGACCGTCGTTCTGATTTTGGTGCCTTGGAGGGTCAGGGCCAAACTCCAGGTGGGTCCCAGTCCCTTCTTTCTTTCTCCCAGCTTTCCTTTCCTTCCTTTCCCTTCACTGTTCTGCTCTCAGTCTGTTCTGACTCTGGGGGACCTTGGTATTTAGTTAATTGGCCTGTGGAGCCTTGGGTTTAGTTTCCATTTGGAAAATGAGAGTGAGTCCCGTTCACTGCCTGGTATTCTGTTTAGGCAGTTGGAGTGACTCTGACTCATCCTTCGGTGTCGAATGGGGGACTTGTCCCCAGATTCTGGGTCAGTTAAATAGCAACCTGGAATTCCCTTTTGTCTCAGAACTTCCTGACTGTTGTCCTTTCCTGGGGTTCAAAAGCTTCCAATTTGCTTTGTATATGTCAGGGCAAAGGTATGTTCTTTCTGTTGGTCTTTGTCGTGTGTGTGTGTCTGTCCTGACCTTACCTGCTTGTTGGGTGAAGGCTTTGATAATTAAGCTATATCATCTCTTCCCATTTTTTGTCTCTCTGGTTCATCACTTCATTGTATGTTATAAAGTAGAATTTGATAAATTCAGAAATAACATTAGCACTACCTAGAACCCATATAAAATTTATAGGGTGAGGTGCCATGGCTCACACCTGTAATCCAAGCACTTTGGGAGGCAGAGGCAGATGGATCACCTGAGGTCAGGAGTTAGAGACCAGCCTGATCAACATGGAGAAACCCCATCTCTGCTAAAACCACAAAATTAGATGGGTGTGGTGGCACATGCCTCTAATCTTAGCTTATAAAGGCCCACACATATGTGACTGTGAGCCAGCTGTGAAACCTGCAGTACAGAGGCAGTTTAAATTGATTCCAATGATTGAGTGTGCACCCCAAAGGGGAATCTTTTGGGGCACCCGGAGCACATCCCATGATGGAGCTACTGTCCTTCAATTAAGGGTCCTGGCGAGGGATAACAAGCCAGGGAGTACATGGGGAGGGGAGATGTCCAGGAGGGCACAGAGGGAGGCATAGGAGCCCAAGTTCCCCATCTTTCCAGGTACAAACCCCAAAGTCCAAGAGGCTGTACATTGTTTTTTTTGAGGTGGAGTTTGGCTCTTGTTACTCAGGCTGAGAGGCTGAGGCCGGAAAATCACTTGAACCCAGGAGGCAGGGTTGTGGTGAGCCGAGATCGCACCATTGCAGTCCAGCCTGAGTAACAAGAGCCAAACTCCACCTCAAAAAAAACAATGTACAGCCTCTTGGACTTTGGGGTTTGTACCTGGAAAGATGGGGAACTTGGGCTCCTATGCCTCCCTCTGTGCCCTCCTGGACATCTCCCCTCCCCATGTACTCCCTGGCTTGTTATCCCTCGCCAGAACACTTAATTGAAGGACAGTAGCTCCATCATGGGATGTGCTCCGGGTGCCCCAAAAGATTCCCCTTTGGGGTGCACACTCAATCATTGGAATCAATTTAAACTGCCTCTGTACTGCAGGTTTCACAGCTGGCTCACAGTCACATATGTGTGGGCCTTTATAAAATTATACCAGGATCCCAAGCTCCAGGACTCTCGCTGAGTCTGGATGGCATCTCTTAAACAAAAATCGAGGCCAAGTGCAGTGGCTCACACCTGTAATCCCAACAGTTTGGGAGGCTGAGGAGAGCAGATCACCTGAGGTCACGAGTTCGAGACCATCCTGCCAACATGGAGAAACCCTGTCTCTACTAAAAATACAAAAATTATCAGGGCATGGTGGTGTGTGCCTGTAATCTCAGTTACTTGGGAGGCTGAGGAAGGAGAATTGTTTGAATCCAGGAGGCAGAGGTTGCAGTGAGCCGAGATCACACCACTGCACTTCAGCCTGGGTGACACATGGAGACTCTGTCTCAGAAAAAAAAAAAAATAGAAAAAGGAACAAACTTTTGCCTCAGACTTTGCCCCTCTGTCTTCTCGAGGCTCTCTGCAGGTTGGGCAGGAACAGCTCATCCCTCTGCCCAGTGGGTCCTCCTTCCTTCCACTTTAAGCGTCCTCCATATCAGGCTGGGTCGGGGGTGCCCTTCCCTGTCCACTGTCCAACAAGCCCTAGTCCTGTCCTCAATGGGGTTCCAGTTGGGCTCCACGCTGGTGCCCTCTTTTACTTCCCCATCAGCCAAAGGCTGCTTTCTCCTCTTGAAAACAACGAATGGGACCAGAGGGACAACTGAGATACATGCACCCTTTTCAATGTCAGACATGAGTCAACGCGAGGAACAGAGCATGGTGTTCCGCCAGTTCTCAGAAAATTCACATAGGCTTAGGGGTGAATGTGTTAAGTTGAGTGCAACCTTTTGTTTGACTTGGAGAGAGGCTGCAGTTCTGACCCACTGTTACTCTCCTGATGAGACGGCTCAGACCCTGGAAAGGGCCAGGTAATATGCAGACAAGATGGCCAGACTGAATCCTGGCCATGTCACTTACTGGACATCTGATGAGACAGTGCCAGAACAAAACCCTCAATAGGTTTATGAGCACAGAAGAGACCAGTCAAGGATAGGTCGTTTGCTCAATTACATATGGGAAGAAATGAGAAAATGCCAAGCAAAGTCAGTAAATTATGAAAAAGTAACAACAAAAAAATTACTCCTCAGGAAAAGAATGAACTGAGGCTTTCAGAAAATATGCTAACATAGACCCAAAGACTAACATAGCCTAAAGGGTCAAATATACAGACCCAAAGACGAATGTAGACTAAAGGGTTAAACACTTCTGGTTATGCGTTTTATAACCCAAACTGTGCCAGATATTTGGAGAAACCTTCAGAAACTGGAACCTGGCCCTCAGAGCCATCAGATGACATTGGTAGCAGAAGCCTTTAAGGTTTTTAACAATCAGACTGGGACTGGGCATGGTGGCTCACACCTAAAATCCTAGCACTCTGAGAAGCCGAGGTGGCAGATCATCTGAGGTCAGGAGTTTGAGGCCAGCCTGGCCAAGATGGTGAAATCCCTATCTCTACTAAAAATACAAAAAAACTAGCCGGGTGTTGTGATGGGCCCCTGTAATCCCAGCTACTCGGGAGGCTGAGGCAGGAGAATCACTTGAACCTGGGAGGTAGAGGTTGCAGTGAGTGGAGATTGTGCCACTGCACTCCAGTCTGAGCAACAAGAGTGAAACTCCATCTAAAAAAAAAAAAAAAAATCAGGAAGAAAAGAAAAAGAGGAGAATAAAAGAAAATGTGTATTTTGACTGCCATAATTAAAAGACCACCTAGGCAACAGGACTCCCCAACCCTACTCCCAGCAGCAGGCAACCCAAGCTTGACAACTGTCCATGGGACTGGGGCAGGGCCAGGGCACCTAGAAAAAGGAGAAGCACTGGAAGAACACTTGTCCCTTCTCCTCTGGGTGGGAAGCTGGGACAGAACGAACCTGACCAGTCCTCTCCCTCCACAGCTTGCCTCTTGGATGAGAAGGCTACCACCTCTGTGGATGCCCAAATGCATACATGGCCCCAGCAGTAAAGAGTTCCATTTCTATCACCCCAGTGGAGCCTTGGGTCACCCTCAACATGACCACTGAAAGAAACTGCATTTTAACTGGGCGCAGTGGCTCACGCCTGTAATCCCAGCACTTTCAGAGTCCGAGGTGGGCGGATCACAAGGTCAGGAGTTTGAGGCCAGCCTGGCCAACATGGTGAAACCACATCTCTACTAAAGGTACAAAAAATTAGCCGGGTGTGGTGGCACATGCCTGTAATCCCAGCTACTCGGGAGGCTAAGGCAGGAGAATCACTTTTACCTGGGAGACAGAGGTTGCAGTGAGCCGAGACTGTGCCATTGCACTCCAGCCTGGGCGACAGGGCGAGACTGTCTGATGCCAACCGTGTGGTGATGAGAATAGACAGCCAGCCAAAGGTAAGATAATTCACCTTTCCTTTGACTTATAAAACTGGCTGAAGGTCATCACTCATTCCCTCCTATCTGTCCCTAAATGCCCCATTCCTCTAATAGGTCATGGTTTACCGTCATAATTGGGAGCCTCAGTTTCTCTCCAGGAAAACACCATACAGGTGTCAGTACCCCTGAGACAGGAATGTGTGTATTGGCCCTTTTAGTTTCCTCAAATCAAAACCTAATCCCTGTCCCAGAAAGAAAAAATTACTCTTTTACCCAGGTAGCAAAGTCAATATAAGATACTGCCAGTCCAGGATGGGTGATCAGTACAGTGCTGATCAAAATGGAGCTTCAGCCAGGCTACCCAAGCTCCCAGCCACGTGGCCCAGAGAGACAAAAGCTTGGCCCTTATAATCAGATCACCTGCTCTGCCTTCAAACTCTCAATATAATCAATCAGAACTGAAATCAACAGAGAAAAGAGGATACCATTTAAACGGTCAGGGGTGGATAGAAGATCAGCAAGGACACCTCTTTCTACTGGAAGATGACCTATGGAAAACCATCAAGGGCCTTCATGGGGAGCCTCACTATGAAATTTAATTCAAGATCTCATGATGGGTAAGGCTTTAAAAATCGCAGCCCAGGCCGGGCGAGGTGGCTCACGCCTGTAATCCCAGCACTTTGGGAGGCCGAGGCGGGTGGATCACGAGGTCAAGAAATCGAGACCTTCCTGGCCAACATGGTGAAACCCCGTCTCTACTAAAAATAAAAAACATTAGCTGGGCATGGTGGCGTGTGCCTGTAATCTCAGCTACTCAGGAGGCTGAGGCAGGAGAATTGCCTGAACCCAGGAGGCGGAGGTTGCAGTGAGCCGAGATCACGCCATTGCACTCCAGCCTGGGTAACAAGAGTGAAACTCCATCTCAAAAAAAAAAAAAAAAAAAAAAAAAAATCGCAGCCCATCAGGCAACTCAGACATAAGAAATTCATCTTGGGCTGGGCACAGCGGCTTACACCTCTAATCCCAGCACTTTGGGAGGCCAAGGTGGGAGGATCACCTGAGGTCAGGAGTTTGAGACCAGCTTGGCCAACATGGTGAAACCCCATCTCTGCTAAAAATATAAAGCTTGGCCAGGCAGGGTAGTGCGCGCCTGTAATCCCGGCTACTCGGGAAGCTGAGGCAGGATAATCCTGAACTGAAATGGCGGCTCTGCACTGCAGACTGGGTGACAGAGCAAGACTCTGTCTCAAAAACAAAAAAAAAAGAAATAAAAAGCTGGGCACGGTGGCTCCTGCCTGTAATCCCAGCACTTTGGGAGGCCGAGGCAGGCAGATCAGCTGAGGTCAGGAGTTAGAGACCAGCCTCGTCAATATGGTGAAACCCAGTCTCTATTAAAAACAAATTAGCCAGTGTGGTAGCAGGTGCCCATAGTCCCAGCTACTCGGGAGGCTCTGAGGCAGGAGAATCTCTTGAACCCAGGAAGCAGAGGTTGCAGTGAACTGAGATCATGCCACTGCACTCCTGCCTGGGTGGCAGAGTGAAACTCCATCGAAAAAAAAAAAGAAAGAAATTTGTCTTAAAAATTCCCCCTGAGCCCATCCATTGTCCCTGCTACTGACTGCCCCCATGCACACAGGGGAATCTGTCCTGGAGGGGATTGAAAAATTGACTTTACACAGATGCCTCTTCAGGGGAGTTCAAATATCTTCTGGTTTTTCTAGACATATGCACAATCTAGGTGGAATATTTCCCCACACACAAACAGAGAAGGCTACCTACGTTAGTAAGTGCTGCTTAAAAACTAATTCTAGTTTTGGGCTTCCAGCCTCCCTACAATGTGATGATGGGCTATTTCTTATCACCTGGGTCACCCAAGGACTGTCTAGCAGTCTTGGCATTCAATACAAACTTCACTCAGCCTGACCTCTTCAGTCCTCCAGGGAAGTTGAGAAAATTAATCAAACTCTTAAAAGAACCTTGGTTAAACTATGCTGAAAGACCCAGGGATCATGGATCAAACTTCTCCCTAATGCTTTATTAAAACTAAGAGCCACCCCAAGCAGAAACTTCAAGCTCAGCCCCTTTAAAATGACATATGAACAGCCTTTCCTCAAAACAAGCTTTCTACTGGACGAAGATTTAAATCAGGCTCTGAAATGCCATTAACTTGAGAGAAGTTTAGCAGGCAGCGTTCAATATGGTAATCAGACACGACCTCAGCCAGGTAAGGGGGTTTCAGATAAGTTCCCTTTTAACCCAGGTGCACAGGCCCTTCTCAAGTCCTTCCCAAGACACGGCGAGAAGGAAGCCCAGAGGCTCAGCTAACTGAAAAGTGGAAGAGTCCTTACCGGGTTTTCTTGGCCACTCCAATAGCCTTAAAGTTGGAAAAGGACTTTCCAGCTGAGTCCATGGCTCTTGAATAGAACATTTTGCTTCTTCCGGAGGTAACAGGCCTGCTTAGGTTTCTATGCCTATAAACCTAAAGAGGACCTCAAGTACTGTCCAAGAAGCTGCCTCCAGGAGACAGCAATAAAGCTAAATGACACCCTTGTGTAAATGACTGATGCAGCTGTGCTGGCTCTTCCTTTCTTTTGTTAGGATTTTCTTAATAATCTGTTGGTTGGCATTACTCTGTCTGCTCTCTACTGGCTGGGATTAAGTCACCTGCCGGTGCACAGTTATTCATCAAACTTGTATCTTGCCTTGCATATCAATCACGCTCCTGTTACGCTACCTCCGTCCTATACGTCACGCTACTCTCTTCCTTTTGGTCTCAGCACAGAACCCCCAGAGTCGCAATAGCCTGCTTAATTTCTCCAACACCATGAGGAGAGGGGAATCCCTTTCTAATGATTGGGTCTGCCACCACCACCCAAGCACTCCTAGGGGTATGTCTTTTGCAGATGCTTTAACCCTGTCCACCCTAAACCCAACCACACATCTCTTAAGTAGCAGCCAGCTCCAAACCCAACCGTTTTATTATCAGACTGCTTCCGGCCATCAAGTTCCTCGCTTTAACCTCACCCCAGCTAAAAACTATTCTCAACTGAGGTCAGGAGTTTGAGACTAGTCTGGCCAACATGGTGAAACCCCGTCTCTACTAAAAATACAAAAATTAGCCAGGCATGGTGGAGCTTGCCTGTAGTCGCAGCTACTTGGGAGGCTGGGGCAGGAGAATTGCTTGAACCAGGGAGGCGGAGGTTGCAGTGAGCCGAGATCATGCCATTGCACTCCAGCCTGGGCAACAGAGCAAAACACCATCTTAAAAACAAAAACAAAACTATTCTCTTGCCGTAGGAAATGAGGAATTTAAATGCACCCAAGCAGAATGTATTCCTTGCAATTTTCCTTTTTCTTCCAACTTTACTTGGTACTCTGCCTCGAACTTAACAACCTGCACACATAACTTAACTCATTGGTGCCCTGTAAAATTACTAGGGATGTATGGATTCAAGCCTTCTGGCAAAATCCATTCTGATTACTCAGGACAGTTTGGATACTGGCAGGGTAACCTCCCACCACTAGGGAATACAGTTTTACACTGCCCCAAGAGTTCACAGCAATTACCATCTCAGCCTTGGGGGCAGATCGGCCACACTCCAAGGAACCTCAAAGGTCATCCATGATCATCTAATACAGAAAACTATGCAATAATACACAGACCATCATCGGGACCATGGCTTGCTACCCCCAAACTGCACAGCTCATAACCCGAACCTCAGAGCTCTGACACCCAGGGGGACATTCACATTTGTGCTCCTCTAGGAATTGTTTTCCTTTGTAGCCACCCTAAGTAGCACCTCCTATGGTCCACTGGCTGCTTTCCTTATCCTTTGCCCCACTGGCTCAGTTCTACTTTTGCATTGACACTACATAATTTATAGGTGAATGTGCCTTGAGAGCAATGGGGATGATGGAGTGACCACAACTCCACCTCCCACCGTCAGGCCCCTATTAAAGTAAGGTAAGATGTCAGCATGGCCATAGTGGGAAGAGGCCTGACTATGGGCTGAGCAGCCCCCGGAGAGGCTTCACCTACTGTGAGGTCACCTTATGCAATCTGACACGGCAGGTTGTTTCTCTAGTGGACCAGACTGGACAGGCTGCAGAAGGTCTGAAGACCTCCCTCAGTTCTTTTGCTAACAAGGTATTGGATAACTGCGTACCCCTAGACTGTCTACCAGTAGAACAAGGAGGCATATGCACAGTCACCAATACCTCCTCCTGTGCCTGGATAAATACTAGGGGCTAGTAAAGGCTAACATCCAAACTATCTATAATCAGGCAAAGTGGTTACACTCTTGGTAAAGTGAACCCACTAGTTGACTGGATATGGAAGGCTGTCAAATCAGCCTTACCTAGTGAAACGTGGTTTCCTTTCTTGGGGCCCTACTGGCCATCCTCCTTCTCTTAATTATTGGGCTAAGATTGTTTCACCTACTGGTAAAGTTTGTGTCTTCTAGACTACAGCAATGTCATGTCACGTTAATGTCATGCAAGGCTTTTAGCCTGTTCTGGGGGCCACCAGCCCACAGCCATGTCAGCCCTTTCGCCAAGCTGCAAGGGACTTCTGTTCCTCCCAGAAATAGGTGTAGAGACTATGCCCATGCTTGGGAGAAAATAGCTTCAGAAGAAGAGACCTTTTCCAGAACCCCTTAAGAGTAAGAAAAATATAATCTCTCAGGGGAGAATGAGACAATCAGCCTGCCTGGTTATCTAACTCTCGGCCAGTCAGTAGCAAAATACCCAAGAAGCTATTGACTGAAAACTCCCATTTCAGGGAGTTAGGCACTTCCCTGAAACCTCACATGGTCAGCTAGACTTAAACTTCCCCTTCCTCATTTTAATGTTAAAAATCACACCCAGGGGTAGAGATTTAAAATGCTACTACTACACGCAATGTATTTTTAAAATGTTGAGCCAGTAATTGCTCACTAGAAAAACCCCTCCTAAACATGACCTGCCATAATCCTCCATAGAGAAAGATCCTATAAAACCAACCCACACAGTCCCCTTGGGGAGCCGCCTGTTCCCTTTTCCGTCTTGGTGCTGACTTCCTTGTGCACAAGCAAAAACGAGCACCCTTTACTGCTATGTCTGGTGGTCTCTCATGATTTGTCTCCTGGGAGATTACAAGGGCCCAGGGCACCTGTCAGATCATGGTGCAATGCCGGCCACAGTTGGCTTCCTAAACTGGGTGTGTGGCAGGTGTCAGGGAGTTGTGAAGCCAGGGTTCTAGACCAGTGGTTCCCAACTGGAAGCTTTTGCTCCTCTGGGGACATTGCAATGTCTAGAGGCATTTTGTGTTGTCACAACTTGGGTAGAAAATGCTCCTAGCATCTGGGGGTAGAAGCCAGCAATGCTGCTAAACATCCTACAGCAAAGAATCACTGCTAAACAGCAAAGACTACCCACCCCACACCAAGGAATTACACAGCCCAAAGGGTCAATAATGCTGAGATTGACTCTAGATCTTGAGGGTCAGCTTTATTCAGTATGAAGTTATTTATTTATTCATTTATTTTTTAGTATTAAGTTATTTAAAGCATAACCCCCAAAGCTTTGTATATTAATGAATTCTGCTGGTCAAGAATTTTTAGGAGACAGAGTGAAGACCCTAAGCCCAATTCTTAGGAGACACTTTACAAAAATATAAAATATAAAGTGATGCTATTTTTCTTTGGAAAATATTTTTAAAAAAACATTTTTAATAAAAATATATTAATACAATGGTCCATTACAGTTACTTTGCTTGGGCTCAGCTTGACCTAGAGCACTATCCCTCCCATCCCTGCTCCATGCTGTTTGTGGCCTCAGTTGGAAAGACATGAGTGTCCGAGGTGACTGTGCAGCCATGGCAGGCCCCAGGCTTCCTCACTCACATGCCTGCGCTGGGGCAACCCAAGGATGGGCTGAGCTGTGATTGTCCCTGGTACACCTGCATGCAGCCCCCCCGTGTGGCTGGGCTTCCTTATACCTGACAAACTCAGGGTGATCATCTCAGGGCTCTGAGGGTGAGTTCCTGCTTCCAGGGTGGAACGTTTATGATGGGCCTTTATGGGAGCCACACAGGGTCCCTTCTGACATACACGGTTGGTTACTGCAGTCACAGCCCCACTAGATCCAGGAGGATGGAACATAGGCCCATCTCATGAAAAGAGGATCCAGTAACTTGTGACCTTGTTTCAAAGTTTGCACAGAGATGAAAACTTGGCTAGCTTTTCCCTCCATTTTCCCTGTTAGCTCAGCCAGTGTGACCCAGTGCTTGGGCTCAGCTTGACCTAGGGCACCATTCCTCCCACCCCTGCAAGTCCCGGGCAGAAATGCTCCTGGTGTTTATCCCACCCGACGCCTCTATAACAAGGATGTATAGGTTTTTCTTTTAAATCTCAAAAAGAAATGTCTCTGTCCCTAGATAGTGGGGCTACTGACAACAACCCAGGTGAGTTCTCTCAAAAGCGATCCATCTTGCTAAGGGAAGGCTCCTCTGTACTCCTCCCTCTGCCCCAGTATGCGACCCTGACTCTTGACAGGTGCCTTCTGCTTCTCCTAGGGCTGGAGAGGTGCGCACAAAGCTATCTGCTGCAATGATTTCCACATGGCATGGTTCCTTTAATTATCAAGGTATAATTTTCAAGAAGTCGTAAAACACAATCCTCATAGCAATGTATGAGAATGCAATGTAAGTGCATGTCAAAGACTTAATACTCACGTGGAAAAAGTCAGGGTGATAAAGCTAGTTCAAAGATAACTTGAAACTGTTTATTTTCTGAAGAAGGATGAGGAATGAGATTTCTCGATACAAAACTGGTTAATGCACCTTCAGAGAACTAAAACTTCAGAAATTATCTTTTCTATGAGACATAAATAATTTGCATTTGTACACTAGCAAGATTCTAAAAGTGCATGTGTAACTCTATGGAGTCTGAGCCCTAATCAATAACACATATTAAACCAAACAAAGGCGCAGTCCCCTAAATAAGCAGTCCCCGAAATGGGATCTACAGACTCCTTGGGGTGCTCCCAGAAGCATCAACATTGGGGAATTCAATGTTGGTTCATAACCCAGTGAACCAATGGATGCAGAGACAAATGCGTGGTGACACCCCACACACATGGTGTGCTGACTTCGTATTGAGGCTGAAACAAATTACTACAAACTCAGTGTCTTAGAGAACACAACTCTATTAACCTACAACCCGACGGTTCCGGAGTGTGATAAAAGCCTCGGTGGGCTGTGTTCTTCTGGAGGCTCTAGAGAGTCTCTTTCCTTCTCTCTTCCAGCTTCTAGAGGCCACAAGCATTCGCTGGCTCCTGAAACTCTTCCTCCACCTTTGCAGCCAGTGGCAGGGACTGAGTCCTTTCCTCTCAATGTCTTTAACAGTCAGATCTGTAAACGTTTCTTTTGCCATGTAAGGGACATACTCATAGGTTCTGGGGAGTAGGACGTGGGTGTTTTTGGGGGCCATTATTCTGACTATCGCACATGGGCAAAAGAGCCATTCAAAATTCCAGATAGAGCGACAGATTCTAAAGGAAGAGCGAGAAAAGAATGACAGATTCCACATCGCAGCTAAACTTTCAGAAGCTTTAGAGTTTGTGTCTAGTACCTAAAAAGGTGTTAAGATACTCCTCCCCTCCCCAACTACTTATCTGTGTAGAGATGAATTTTCTCTATAAACTTTAACTAAACACTATATTGTAACAGACTGAATGCAGAAGCAAATATAAGAATACAACTTTCGTTTATTGAAACAGACCTTAAAAAGATTTACAAAACTATAAAGCGATGCTATTTTTCTTTGGAAAATATTTTTAAAACAAATTTTTAATAAAAATATATTAATACAGTGGGCTATTACAGTTACTTTTAATATTTTTAAATATTCTCCATTTCTAATAAGATAAATATCATTAGACATAATGTATATAAACTGGGTTCTTTGGGGTCCACCATATATTTTAAGACTACAGTAATCCTGGCTGAGCATGGTGGCTCACGCCTGTAATCCCAGAACTTTGGGAGGCTGAGGTGGGTGGATCACCCTGACGTCAGGAGTTTTGTCTAGCCACAGGGTTGTCAGAAAACAAAACAAGATAACTAAGTTAAAATGCATTCTAATCCAAAAATTGCTACTTAAATATAAGTTGATTTTTTAAGCACACATGGGGGTTATTTGCAAACAAACTGCTTTTGGCTGAGTGGATAAAGGAATACCAAAATAATAAATGAAAAATGATACTAAAACAATGAATGCCCACCCTAGTCACAGCACAGTGGTGTGTGAGAATTATAAGACACAGCTGTGTCCTGAGGAGTTTACAATTTGTTGAAGCGTATGATAAATCAATATATGAGAGTATATTTTCAAGGCTTTAGCCTTCAAGGGAAATAGAAGTTCAGACAAAGAACTAAAGGCCATAGGTGAAAGGGACAAGTATCAAGAAAAAGATGAAATATGAGTTGCGTTTTGACAAATGAAGAGGATGCGAAGAGCCGAAGGAGCAGAAGCTGCCAGCAGTGAGGCTAAGATGAAAGGTCAGCACACCAGTAGAAACATACTGGGAAAAGCCCCATTTCTAGTATTCTGAGCCATGTGCCATGGCTGGCTTTGCATTCTGGTGCATTTGCTATTCTTGTTGCTTGTCTGGTGTGGACCAACCTTCATTCTCTTCCCCTGTACCTGCCTTTAATGTTCTTTTCCCACTGCTATTTCTGTTTGATGGACATTAACAGACATGTGTAGCAGGTTAACACTATGATGAGCCAATTACCCATCCCACACTTGGAGTTATTAGGACAATAATGAAAGGCAAATGATGATGACATCTGGTTTACTTCAAGCTAGTGAAGACAAGTTGTAAGCTGTCCTCTTAATCTGGTCCAGGTAAACAATTCTGTGGTTTAAATAGCTTCCAAGCCAAAATCAGCTCCAAGGGAAAAAGTAAATTACTTTAATGACTAACTATATTTTGAAAAAGGAACAAGATAGCATTTAGACTCAATAGATTCTACTTTTTAATCTGTGGCCAAATAAATGCTTAGAAGAGGTTAAAGGAAAATGCAAAGATATATCAATATAAGAAAACAAAATAAGAAAGCCCTTTTATTCCTAAATTTGATTTATAAACGTCAATATGAACTCATGATGTATTTTCTTAAAAACGAACATAAATCAAGGCCAGGCTTGGTGGCTCACGCCTGTAATCTCAGCTCTTTGGGAGGCCAAGGTGGGTGGATCACCTGAGGTCAGGGATTTGAGACCAGCCTGGCCAACATGGTGAAACCCCGTTATCAAGTACCAGCTCAGTGGGGAGACCCCCACCCAGGTGGTGCTGAAGGCATCGAGAGACAGACACCCAGATAGAACAATAGAGTGGTTCAATCCTGGGGACCAACAGCCTAAGAGCCTGTGGGGCTAACAGCTCTCTAGACTGAAGGCCCCAAGCAGATTCTTCTCCACGTAGTTTCTCTTAGCCAGGTGATTCTTATTATACACAGGTGTTCTATGTTTACTCATAACTCAAGAATATACCAAGTAGGCAGCTGTTACTTACCTACCACTAATTACAAACTAAAGGTATCCTCTGCAGAGGAGCCATGGGGGCAGGGTAAACCTAATGTTTCTCAACACCCCATCTCTACTAAAAATACAAAACAATTAGCCAGGCCTGGTGCACATGCCTGTAATTCCAGCTACTCAGGAGGCTGAGGCAGGAGAATCACTTGAACCCAAGAGACAGAGGTTGCAGTGAGCTGAGAGCACACCACTGTACTCCAGCCTGGCCAACAGAGTGAGACTCTTGTCAAAACAACAACAACAACACCACAAAAAACACCACATAAATCAAACAAATGAGTAAACAAAATTTATTTTTAGCTCTATCTGCTGAGAAGTGTCAGAAACAAGGACCGACCCAGTGGCAATAAGCACCCCTTGGACCAGGACTATGATCTCTAAACACAAATTTCAACTAAGAAGAACCAGGGTTCCTTTAACAAAATAAGGCAGGAGTAGCAATATGTGTATTAACTGATATGGAATTTGAGGCTAAACATATGACAGTATAAAAAAAGGACTTCAATGACAAAGAGATAAATTTTATAAAGAAAATCAAAAGAAATTGTATTGAGAAAAATAGAATTTTACAAAGAATGTCATGGCCAGGCACAGAGACTCCTGCTTGTGATCCCAGCACTTTGGGAGGCTAAGCTGGGTGGATTGCTTCAGCTCAGGAGTTTGAGACCAGCCTGGACAACAAAGTGAGATCCTATCTCTATTTTTTCAGAAAGGCACAGAGTGGCAAGTTGGATTAAGGAAACAAGACCCATCTGAGTGCTGACTTCAAGAGACTCATCTCACATGTAATGATATCCTTAGGTTCAAAGTAAAGGATTGGAGAAATATTTATTACAAAAATGGAAAACAAATAAAAAAAGACAGGGTCACTATTCTTACATCAGATAAAACAGACTATAAATCAACAGGAGTATAAAAGGACAAAGAAGGGCATTAAATAATGATAAAGATTTCAATTAAACAAAAAGACTTAACTATCCTAAATATATATGCGCCCAATGTTGGAGCACCCAGATTCATAAAACAAGTACTTCCAGACCTATGAAATGACCTAGACAGCCATACAATAGTAGTGGAGGTTGTCCACACCCCAATGACAGCATTAGAAAGGTCACTGAGGCAGAAAACTAGCAAGTACATTGTGGACTTAAATTGGACATGACCAATGGAACCTAACATACCTACAGAACACTCCACTGATCAGCCACAGAGCATACATTCTCCTCATCTGCATGCAGAACATACACCATGAACGATCGCTAGCTCAACCATAAAGTGAGTCTCAATAAATTCAAAAAATCAAGATCCTAGCACTTATAATCTCGGGCCACAGTGGAATAAAATAGAAATCAATACCAAGAAGATCTCTCAAAACCACACAATTACATGGAAATTTAAAAACTTACTCCTGGCCAGGCATGGTGGCTCACACCTGTAATCCCAGCACTTTGGGAGGTCAAGGCAGGCAGATTTCGAGGTCAGGAGTTCAAGACCAGCCTGGTCAACATGGTGAAACCTCCTCTCTACTAAAAATACAAAAATTAGCCTGGCACAGTGGTGAGCGGCTGTAATCCCAGCTACTCAGGAGGCTGAGGCAAGAGAATTTGCTTGAACCTGGGAGGTGGAGGTTGCAGTGAGCCAAGATTGCACCACCACACTCCACTTTGTCTCAGTGGTTGGGGGCGGGGGTGGGAGGAGAAAAGAAAAGAAAAAAAAGCTTACTCCTGAATGACTTTGGGGTAAACAATAAAATTAAGGCAGAAATAAAACAAAGTATTTTAAATAAATGGAAACAAAGACATAACATACCAAAATGTCTGGGATGCAGCAAAAGCAGTGTTAAGAGGAAAGTTTATAGCACTGAACGCCTGCCTCAAAAAGTTAGAAAGATCTCAAATTAGCCATCTAACATAACTCCTAGAGGAACTAGAGAAACAAGAACAAACTAACCCCAAAACTAACAGAAGAAAATAAGTAACTAAAATCAGAGCAGAACTAAACCAAATTGAGACCAGAAATCCATACACAGAATCAACAAAAACCAATAATTGGTTATTTGCAAAGATAAACAAGGCCGACAGACCACTAGCTAGAGTAACAAAGAAAATGAGAGAAAAAGAAGATCCAAATAAGCACAATTAGAAATGACAAAGGTGGTATTGCAATCAATACTGCAGAAATACAAAAAGTCCTCAGAGACTATTATGAACACCTCTATGCACACAGACTAGAAAATCTGGAGGAAACAGATCAATTTCTGGAAGCACACAACCTCCCAAGATTGAATCAGGAAGAAATTGAAACCTTGCACAGAACAATACCAAGTTCCAATATTGAATCAGTAGTAAAAACCTACCAAGCAAAAAAAAAAAAACCCCAGTCCAGATGGATTCACAGCTGAATTCCACCAGATGTTCAAAGAAGAGCTAGTACTAATCCTACTGAAATGATTCCAAAAAATCAAGGAGGAGAAACTCCTCCCTAATTCATCTTACAAAGCCAGAATCACCCTGTTGCCAAAACCTGCCAAAGACACCGCAAAAAAAGAGAAAACCACAGGTTAATATCTTTGATGGGCATAGACAGAAAAATCTTCAACAAAATACTAGCAAACCAAATTCAGTAGCAACATACACAAATCAGCAAATGTAATGTATCACATAAACAGAACTAAAGACAAAACCATATGATCATCTCAATAGAAATGGAAAAAGCTTTCAATAAAATGCAACATCATTTCATGATAAAAGCCGTCAATAAACTAGGCATCAAAGGAACATACTTCGAAATAATAAGATCCATCTATGACAAACTGATAGCCAACATACGGAATGGGAAAAAGCCAGAAGTGTTCTCCTTGAGAACCAGAATAAGACGAAGATGCCCACTGCCACCTCTCCTATTTAACATAGTCTTGGAAGAGCTAGCCAGAGCAATCAGTCAAGAGAAATAAAAGGCATCCAAACAGGAAAAGAAGAACTCAAACTATCTCTCTTCACTGATAATATGATCTTATACCTAGAGAATCATAGACTCCATCAAAAGACTCCTGGAACTGACAAATGACTTCAGTGAAGTTTCAGGATACAAAAATCAAGATACAAAAATCTATACACCAATATTGTATATTTCTATACACCAATATTGTATATTTCTATACACCAATA
>NW_022437022.1:228771-231971 GCF_009761245.1 Sapajus apella
ATTGTATATTTCTATACACCAATATTGTATATTTCTATACACCAATAATGTACAAACTGAGAGCCAAATCAAGAATGCAATTCCAGGGCCAGGTGCAGTGACTCCTGCCTGTAATCTCAGCACTTTGAGAGGTCAAGGCAGGCAGATCACTTGAGGTCAGGAGTTCGAGACCATCTGGCCAACATGACAAAACTCTGTCTCTACTAAAAATACATTAGCTGGGTGTGGTGGCTGGTGCCTGTAATCCCAGCTACTCAGGAGGCTGAGGCAAGAGGATGGCTTGAACCCAGGAGGTGGAGGTTGCATTGAACCGAAATGGCCAAGGTGGGAGGATCACGCAAGGTCAGGAGTTCGAGACCAGCCTGGTTAACAATGTGAAACCCTGTCTCTACTAAAAAGTACAAAAATTAGCCAAGTGTGGTGTTGGGCGCCTGTAATCCCAGCTACTCAGGAAGCTGAGGTAGGAGAACTGCTTGAACCTGGGAGGCAGAGGTTGTAGTGAGCTGAGATCATGCCACTGCACTCCAGCCTGGGCAACAAGAGGGAGACTTCATCTAAAAAAAAATGCAATTCCATTTATGATAGCCACAAAACAATAAAATATCTAGGAATACATCCAACCAAGGAGGTGAAAGATCTCTGCAAGACAAACTATAAAGCCCTGCTGAAAGAAATCATAGATGACACAAAGAGAAAAGCATTTAATGCTCATGGATTGGAAGAATGAATATTGTTAAAATGGCCATACTGCCCAAAGTAATCTATAGCTTTACTACTATTCTTATCAAATTACCAACATCATTTTTCACAGAATTAGAAAAAAAAAAAACTAACCAAAAATTCATGTGGAACCAAAAGAAGCCTGAGTAGCTAAAGCAATCCTAAGCAAAAAGAACAAAGCTAGAGATATCATTCTATCCAACTTCAAACTATACTATAAGACTACAGCAAAGAAAACAGCATGGTACTGTTACAAAAATAGACACAGAGACCAATGGAATAGAGTAGAGAACCCAGATATAAAGCCACATACCACATACTTACAGTCATCTGATCTTCCACAAAGTTGACAAAAATAAGCAATGGGGAGAGGACTCCCTATTCAAAAAATAGTGCTGGAATAGCTGGCTAACCATATGCAGAGAAATGCAACTCCTATCTTTCACCAAAAGTTAACACAAGATGGTTTAAACATTTAAAAGCCCTTGTACTATAAGAATCCTGGAAGAAAACCTAGGACTCACCATTCTGGACATCGACCTTTGGAAAGAATTTATGACCAAGTCCTCAAAAGCAATTGCAGCAAAAATGAAAATTGACAAGTGAGACCTAATTAAACTAAATAGCTTCTGCACATCAAATGAACAGAGTGAACCATCTATGGAATGGGAGAAAATATTTCCAAACTATGCCTCTGACAAAGGTCTAATATCTGGAATCTAGAAGAAAACTAAACAATTTAACAAGCAAAAAACCACCTCATTAAAAAGTGGGCAAAAGACAGGAATAGACACTTCTCAAAAGAAGAGATACAAGCAGCCAACAAATATATGAAAAAATGCTCAACATCAGTGAATGTCAGGGAAATGCAAATCAAAACTACAATACCAATCAGAATGCCTACTATTAAAAAGTCAAAAACCCCAGCCTTGGCATCATGGTGAGGCGTCCATCTCTACAAAAAATTTTTAAACATTAGCTGGGCGCTGTGGTATGTACCTGTGGATCCAGCTACACGGGAGGCTGAATTACTTGAGTACAGGAGATCAAGGCTGCAGTGAGCCATGTTGATGCCATTGCGCTCCAGCCTGGGTGACAGAGTGAGACCCTGTCTCAAAAAAAAAAAAGTCAAAAAACAACAGATGTTGGCAAGACTGTGGAGAACAGGGAACATTTTGACACTGTTGGTAGGAATGTAAATTAGTTCAGCTACCATGGAAGGCAGTTTGGAGACTTCTCAACAAATTTAAAAAAGAACTGCCATTCCCACCCAGAAATCCCATTACTGGCTATCTATCCAAAAGAAAACATATCATTCTGTCAGAAAGATAGATGTCCTCTCATGTCCATAACAGCACTATTCACACTAGCAAAGACATGGAATCAACTTAGGTGCCCATCCATGGTAGACCGGATAAAGAAAATGTGGTATGTATATACCATGGAATACTATACAGCCATTAAAAAAGAATGAAGTCATGTCCTTTGCAGCAACATGGATGCAGCTGGATGCCACTATTCTAAGCAAATTAATGCAAAAACAGAAAGCCAAATACCATACCACTTGTTCTCACTTAAAAGTGGGAGCTAGCCTGGGTGTGGTGGCTCACGCCTGTAATCCCAGCACTTTGGGAGGCCGAGGCAGTTGGATCACTTGAGGTCAGGAGGTTGAGACCAGCCCGACCAATATGGTGAAACCACATCTCTACTAAAAATACAAAAATTAGCCAGGCATGGTGGCCCATGCCTGTAATCCCAGCTACTCAGAAGGATGAGACAGGAGAATTGCTTGAACCTGGGAGGCGAAGGTTGCAGTGAGCCAAGATTGGGCCACTGCACTCCAACCTGGTGACAGAGCCAGACTCCATGCCAAAAAAAGAAAAAAAGTGGGAGTTAATATTGGGTAGCCATGGATGACAAGATGGCAACAGTAGACACTGGGGACTATTACAGAAGCGAGGCAGGGAGCGGAGCAAGAGTTGAAAAGCTATAGGATACTGTGCTCACTACCCAGGTGACAGAATCAGCACGCCTTAAACTTTGGCATTGTGCAATATACCCATGTAAGAAACCTGCACTTGTACCCCAAAATCTAAAATAAAAGTTGCAATTATTATTATTATTTTTTGAAACTGAGTTTTGCTCTTCTTGTCCAGGCTGGAGTGCAATGGCACAATCTCTGCTCACTGCAACCTCTGCCTCCCAGGTACAAGCAATTCTCCTGCCTCAGCCTCCTGAGTAACTAGAATTACAGGCGCCAGCCACCATACCTGGCTAATGTTTTTGTATTTTTAGTACAGATGTGGGGGTTTCACTATGTTGGCCAGGCTGACCTCAGGTGATCCACCCGCCTCACCTCAGCCTCCCAAAGTGCTGGGATTACAGGCGTGAGCCACCATGACCGGTCTTGAAATTATTTTTTTAAAAAATACTTATTAACTATCTATTAAATCAACAGTTTTTTTTTTTTTTTTTTTTTT
>NW_022437022.1:232071-292755 GCF_009761245.1 Sapajus apella
GTCTTGCTCTGTTGCCCAGGCTGGAGTGCAGTGGCACCATTTCAGCTTATTGCAACTTCTGCCTCCTGGGTTCTGCCTCAGCCTCCTGAGTAGCGTCTGCCACCATGGCCGGCTAATTTTTTTGTTGTTGTTGTATTTTTAGTAGAGATGGTGTTTCACCATATTGATTGGGCTGGTCTTGATCTCCTGACCTCAGATGATCTGCCCCCCTTGGCCTCCCAAAGTGCTGGGATTATAGGCATGAGCCACTGAGCCCAGCCAAAATTAACTGTTAATGTAATATTAAACTATTATTTGTAATGCAGAAGAGCTTATCTAAGGGAAAAGAGCTCAGTTATGTAGTAAAATCTCAGAAGCCTTCAGTGCCTTATCTTTTTAAGATAAATAATTTTAAAACAGCCCAAGTAACCAGCCTAATATCTACATATATGAGCATGTTTGTGTGTAAGCTCATGACTTTTTTTTCTTTTCCTTTTTCAGAGTAAATATGCTTTGAAAATTTGACATCTGAGGCCAGGTGTGGTGGCTCATGCCTGGAATCCCAGCACTTTGGGAGGTCAAAGTGGGTTGGATCATGAGATCAGTAGTTTAAGACCAACCTGACCAACATGGTGAAATCCCATCTCTCCAATAAAAAAAAAAGAAGAAAGAAAAGAAAACTGAATATCCATGATAAAATGTAATACATTGCTTTGCTTGACATTTCATAATAGCATGCTGTTTGATCTGATTTATTCTTATTGCCAGTTCCAAAAAGTTTCTTCCCTGTGGTTCCAGCAGGTTAAGTCACAAATGAAGAACAAATTATATTGCGAGAAACACGACTGGTCTTTTTCTCTTTCTTTCCTGTCCTCTTTTTATCATAGCTACAGCTCAGAATAAAAGAGTTTCACAAAATGTGTACCTCTGTGGCCAGGCTGGCATGACAAGGCAAGAGTGCTGGGATACCCTGGCCAACCTGGTGAAACCCTGTCACTACCAAAAGTACAAAAATTAGCTGGGTGTGATGGCACACCCCTGTAATCCCAGCTATGCAGGAGGCTGAGGCAGAATTGCTTGAGCCTGGGAGATGGAAGTTGCAGTGAGCTGAGATCATGCCACTGCACTCCAGCCTGAGCCACAAAGCGAGACTCTGTCTCAAAAAAAAAAAAAAAAAAAGAAAGAAGAAGAGGAAGAAGAAGAGAAAGGACAGGGAAACACCCAGTACCTGGCCTCACTTTCTCAGTACATAAGTAATTCAAAATGCAAAGGAGTTTTTAAGGTGAGATTCTTCCAAGTGTGACAAAGCTCTTTCGAGTTCGAGAATCCTAAACTGCCTAGTTCTGCCATCACTCTGCCATTGGAATAGTCAGCACCAGATATGGGCTGTTCCTATAGCCTGGGTTCGCCCAGAAGCGTCTGTATTCATTAGGTACAAGCAAGGAGAAGGGTTATGAGTGAGGTCATCATCTACAGGCTTAGTGATAGGGCATACCTAATCACGTGAGTCACAAGCGAGGGGGCCGCCCCATTATGTCTCCTGGGCAGAGAGGTGGGCCGTGCACAGTAGGGGGCCGTGGTGTACACAGTAGTAGAGGGCTGTGTACAGAAAAGGGGTCCACCCCCATTAGGTCACTGAGACAAGGAGGTGGGCTGTGTGCAACAGGTGACGTGTCCAACACTTCTTATCTGGGGGCTGGAGACTTCAAAGGATTTCTAATAGAAGGGTACTGTAAGCCAATGCAGTGGGAGCTAACAGACTTGTGCTCTTAAGATATTTATGGGAGGATGATTTGAGCTAGCACAGAAGTGAGAAAAGACTGACAGGGTGTACAGCCGCGTGACTGGTCACACCAGAGGGGTTCTTCTCCCTCGGTTACTTCCAGGATCTCAGGCCTGAGGCCTGCTTTCCACAGGAACTGGATGCAAGGTATTACAATTCCTTTATCAGGAGGAGAGGCTCTTGCTCCAAGCCTGCCATACAGCGTATGCCCTTTCAGGCAGGGACACCACTGCCTGGGTCTTTGGTTCTTGTCCTGGTCTGGCTGTTTTCCCATGTGCTGCTTCTGTTCTGTGACTGCTCTAGGGAGTCCTCCTACTACAAACTACTATATGGTTATATAGAAGGATTCTATAAATCAGCACTAAATGTGTTGGTACAGCTCCGACTACAATACCCATATGATTATATAGAAAGATTATATAGAACTAAGTATGATTATATACAAAAGCTAAATATAGTAAGCAGTGAGTTATACTTCAGGCACTAATTGTGCCTGGGGTCTGTGCAGTTCTCCTTCCTTGGTGCCCATGGCGGGTGTTACCCACAGGTTGAGAGCTTTCAATTTGGATGTCCTTTAAGAACAAGAAGGTAAAACTGTGAATACAGAATGGGATATGGAGTCTTGGAGGGACCTGAAGCTCCTCATTAGCTTCCGGTGCAGAGGGTGGCGCAGAAGGAGTGGGTAACATAGGAGGAGGTGACAGGAACTCTCAGCGGTGGGGAGAGCCATGTTGAAAATTAACAAGGAAATGAAACAGGAAATGATTGTGTGGCTTCTTCAGGCTGGGTAGGATGCTGCTGAATTTATCTGAGTACTGTGATCCAACTAAAACTTCCCTGTGAGTTCTGGAAAATGGCTGCCTGCAAGAGAACCCCTCTTCCCCCATGACTTGGATAAGAGTGATAAGGGTTTTGGCTGCTCCCCTCACTCCCACCCCTGCGCCCAGTACCTAGGACAAAGCCAGACACAGACCCTCCAATCCCCATTCTGTCATCAATGAGGAGCCTATCAATAGGAATAAAACACTTGTTAAGCAAACTTGGTGAGGCTCCCCTCTTCCCCCAAGGCTGAGGACCTTTGGCCTCACCTTAGCCTGAGTCAGTCCCTCCTGAGAACAGGCTGGCCAAGGGGTCAACTTTCTCTGATCTATTGTCCTATAAAGGCAGGTTCTCATCCCACCTCCCATCCTCCCTCTTCTCTCTCTCTCTCTCTCTGACAGAGTCTCACTCTGTCGCCCAGGTTGGAGTGCAGTGGCATGATCTCGGCTCGCTGCAACCTCCGCCTACCAGGTTCAAGCGATTCTCCTGCCTCAGGCTCCCGAGTAGCTGGGATTACAGGCGCTTGCCACCACGCTAGGCTAATTTTTTTGTATTTTTAGTATAGATGTGGTTTCACCATATTGGCCAGGGTGGTCTTGAACTCCTGACCTCAGGTGATCCCGGCCGCCCTCCCAAAGTGCTGGGATTACAGGCGTGAGCTTCCGCACCCGGCCACTCCCAGTTCTTTCTAGCCCTGTTTACTGCTCTCTATAAACTCTTTTTGCTGAACCTGAAGACTCTTACAGGTCTATGGTCAGAGGCTCTCACGGTTGCAATCCTCCCCTTCCCCTAATACGACATCCACCCCCAGGCGGTTGCAATAATGCTCCTCAAAACTCTGCTCCTCCCCAGTCCAGATTCGCTTTATATTTGACAGTGGTCATAATAGCCCTCCTTGACAAGGAGATGTTTAAACAGATCGGACTGTGATTTAAGGGAAAATGAGGATTCTTGAAAGTACTTTTGTTTTAAGAAAATGGATATTTTAAGTTTAAAAGAAAAGAGAAAAAAAAAAAAACTATCATGTGCCTATGTTCTTGAGAGGACGGAATGAAAGGAGCCAGAAAGAAATAAGTAGTTAGGGAAAAGGAGAATGAGAATAACACCATGACCTGAGGGAGCTCCTGGGGGAGCTAAGGAGGTGTCGGCCGCCCCCATCTGTTCCACAGGCAGCATTTCATTGAGCACCGACTGTCCCCCATCCACTGCGCTCCGTGGTGGGACTCAAGGTGGGCAAAATAAACACGGGCCTCGCCTTGCCATCTAGAGGGAAAGACAGATATTAACCGAATAATCATTTAAATATTTTGTTTCAAAGAATGGTAATACATTAGACAGATACGGGTGCCGGAGGATACCGAGGGAGCTACAGTTTACTCGACATAAATAGTAATGGCCTTCACTAGCTGTGGGTGCGTGGGCGGAAGGGAGAGAGGAGGAGCATCTGTAGAGACATTGCCTGTGCACAGCCCTTGGGCAGGGGTGGGGGGGAGAGGGGAAGGGGTGAGCCCGAGCCTTTGAGGGGTGGGGAAGGCCAGGGTGTTGGTTGGGGGAAGCGCCTGGGCCTCTGGGACTAGGCCTGGCTGCGCCAAGCTGGGGCTGCCATGAAGTCCCCTTCATCCCTGACGAGTGGCCTGTCCCTCCGGCAGGGGATCCCTTATTAGATGGCTTCCCAGGTCGCCGCCCGAGGCGGCTCTTTGTGGACCCCACAGAGATGCCTTCTGGGCTCCTGGGGCCCGCGGGGAGGGCCAGGCCCTTCTAGGAATGTTGGTACTCCCGGCACCTAGCTCGCGGAGATCCGAGAGGTTTCCAGGGAGAGGCCCGCGTAGGTCCCCGCCTAATTCTGGGGCCGTTCCTCGGGCTGCGCAGTGGAGCGCAGGGTGGCCGGAGGCTGCGGGGAGCCGGGGAGGCCAAGCTCGTCTGCAGTCAGGAGGTCCCAGGCCGCGTGCAGAGCGCCGCTTCCGAGCGCGGGTGCGGGGTGCGCAGGTTGTCTGGGGGCTGTCCCTGGAGCGCCGGGTGGTCCTGGGGGCCGCGCGCCCACTTGCAGGCTGGGGGTGGCGCAGACACTGGCGGTTCCCCGAGGGCAGTCCTGACGGGTGGTCCAGGCTAGCTCGGACCCGGGAGTGAGAGAGTGGCGCAGAGCTGCGTGGAAAGGCGCGGGGCGCCTGCGTGGCGAAGGAACTCGGACGCCCGACAGGCCCGCAGAACTGCTCCGGCCTCCGCTTCTCCAGGCCTTCCGCGGGGCGGGGGGCGTGGCGTCATGTGGGGGCGTGTCCACTGGGCGGGACGTGCGCTACAGGGGGCGTGGCGTCCTGTGGGGAGAGTCCGCCGGCGGGGGCGTGGCGTCCTGGGGTGGGGGAGTGTCGGCTGGGCGGGGTGTGCTCTCCAGGGGGCGTGGCTTTCTGCTCGGGTCCTTGACCGCCAGCGCCCTGGGCTGGGCGGAAACGTGGCTGACCCTGGCCGCGGGCGGACGGTGGCTGTAGCGCGTAGGAGTGGGGGTCGTGGTGGGGTCGCGGCGCCTAGCGCGGGGTGTGCACGCTTGGCTCACGAGCCTGAAGGGGAGCTCCGAGGGGCCCGGGTCGCGGGGGGCTGCTCCTGTTCCCGGAGCTCGGCGCGGGGCCCGCGAGGCTCAGGCCGTCCCAGGGCCCCGGCGCACCCCGTGGCCGCAGCTGCAGCGGGAGGAGCGCGGCGGCGCGGGGTCCGTGGAGTTAGCGCTTCTCCCGGAAGCCTTCTAAGGGCGGCGGGTGGGAAGCGGGGGCCGGGGCGGCAGCGAGCGGCGCCCTCTCTCCGCAGGTCGGCACCATGCGCCCTGCAGCCCTGCGCGGGGCCCTGCTGGGCTGCCTCGGCCTCGCGTTGCTCTGTCTGGGCGATGCGAACAAGCGCCTGCGGTGAGTTACCTTGCGAGGTAAAGTGGGGCGCGTGGGAGCCGGGCCATCGAGCTTTCCACGGGGTGCAGGCTGCAGCTCTCTGGGTCCGCGCTTTCTGAGCCTCGGTCAGCGACTGGGAAGGATGGGGGTAGCTGAGCACGCTCCGGGGTGACCCCTGGGAAGGAGTAAGGGGCGAGAGGGAGTCCTGGACACAACCTGCAGAGACCCCCGGGAAGGACTGGGTTGTGGGGAGCCCTGAGCACGCCCCGGGGTGACTCCTGAAGGAGTAGGGGGAGGTGGTGGGTGGGGTCCTGGGTTGGAGCTGAACTGGAAATCCACGGAGGACTCCCTGCCTAGGAAGCGGCAGGCTTGGTTCCTGCACTAGAAGTTCTCCCAGAGAAGTCGCGTAGAGGACACTTAATTTTAGCTTCCACTGCATCGAGTGGTGAAAGCAGTTCTTCCTCTTTTTGATTATCCTATTCTGACTCCCTTACCCTGGCTTGCCCTCCCTGTTTTTCTGTCCGTGTGGCAGCCACCCAAATTAATTAGAGATAAACAGGTGGTGCTGCAAAAAATTCCAACTTTAATTCTGTGGAAGATACCAACATTTGAATTCCATATTTTTTCCTTCTATTTGGGTGATGATCGGGTTAATAGGAGGATTTCATACTTACATAGGTGTGGGAAAGGTGAGTTTTACTTTTTACTTATTTATTTTTGTATTTTTGAGACAGGGTCTCACTCTGTCACCCAGGCTGGAGTGCAGTGGCCTGATCTCAGCTCACTGCAACCTCTGCCTTCCGGGTTCAACCAATTCTCCTGCCTCAGCCTCCTGAGTAGCTGGAATTACATGAGCACACCACCACACCTGGCTAATTTTTGTATTTTTAGTAGCTGTGCAGGTCTTGAACTCCTGACCTTAGGTGATCTGCCCACCTCAGCCTCCCAAAGTGCTGAGATTACAGGCATGAGCCACCATGCCCCGCCGGGGTTTTACTTTTTAAACACCTTTTTTTTTTTTTTTTTTCAAATCCTATACATTAAAAGGTAGCATTATATTCTGAAAAAGAGCTACATTTATGTCCTTGTATATTGGCCATGAGGTTCAGAGTCTCACTAGGGAGGTGTGCTGGCTGGTGCTGGCTGAGTGTCAACTGCTAGTTCACACCCAGATGTGGGACCTTTAAGCTCTCTGCACTGCAGCTTCCTCATCTGTAAAGTAGAAATAGTAACAGTCTGCCTCATAGAGTTGGCTGCGGGAGAAGTCAGTTAAGGTACAGAATGTACTGGGAATGATGTCTGGCTGGAAGTAAACGTTCACCAAAAACAGGCTGTTATAGGTGGATCCCCCACTCTTCCCATAATTCATGCAGCTGATTTAATTAGATGGTCTTGAGCAGGCAAGATTTGCGGGAACAGCTGATTCAGAGCACGAGGGCTTCGTAGATCAGCAGGCATCTCCCTAAGCTCTAACTGGGTTTGAGACCTTGGTGATTTTTCGTTTTTCCTCTGCTTAGTCTTTAGCTTCTCCATTACTTTCTCTGAGTAGAGCGTGTGGTAGGGGGTCTCCTACACTCACACCACTCTTTGCCTGGCTGTAGATAGAGAGTTTGTTACAAATGCTCTGAGTCTTGGTATTTGATTGTAAGCATATTAATAGTCTCATCTTCCTGGGTATTGCTTAGCTTTCCAGCCTCGGCTTCCACCCATGTAAAATGAGGTTTTTGCACCTAAAGGTAAAAACGTTTTAATGTTTTTCTCAGCTCTAATTCTCACCCTGCAGCTCAGCTTTTTTTTTTTTTTTTTAAGACAAGCCCTGGCTCTGTCACCCAGGGTAGAGTGCAGTGATGTAATCTGGGCCCACTGCAACTGCCATCTCCTGGGCTCAAGCTATCCTCTTGCCTCAGTGCCTTCCAAGTAGCTGGTACAGCGGGTGCATGTCACCACACCTGACTAATTTTTGTAGAGACAGGGTTTCACCATGTTGCCCAGGCTGGTCTCGAACTCCTGAGCTCAAGCAATCCTCCCACTTCTGCCTCCCAAAGTGCTGAGATTATAGGTGTGAGCCACCATGCTTGATTGCTTTTTTTCTTTTATACTGAGAGCTTGCATAATTAGTTCCAGTGTACAACTAAGTTTTCATACCATCTTAATTATGAATTTTATACAAATTTAACGGGACTCAATTATTTACAAAAGCTAATGTGTAACAACTTGATTTTTTTTTTTACTTTGAATCTTCTCTTCTAAAATGTGATTTATCCTGAAGTGTCTACTTGACTTATATTCCTGTGTGCTGCTGGCATTTCCCATGTGTGTTTTTTGTAAGCTGCACTTTTTTCTTCAGTCTCTGTTATGCTTCGCAAATCTAGTTAGAGGCCTCCTTCAGTGAATAAGCTGGGGCTCGACAGTGGCTTCTCTGAGGTCTTCGAGTCAGACGAGTTTCGCAGTGCTCAGGTTTGTGGTGGAGTGTGGACCCGTGTTCTGGGTATCATGTAATGCAGTGCTGCATTCTAGCATGTTCTGGTTAACATTCATGAAGCAGTGCACATACTGTGTTCAAGTTAACAGTCCTGGTGGCATACCTGAAGGAGCCCTCTAAAATCAAATGACAGATTCTGCAGAGAAGCAAGTGAAATATAAAAACTGACTCAGGGTAGTGACGATAAATAGCATTATGCTAGTTCAGGTTATGTTTTGCTGCTGAATGAATTAGAGAAAGCTTCCAGGTTTCAGGCCTCTGTGTGTTTCACAAATGCAGGGGAGGGATCGTGGGCCTGCATTTCTCTTGAGCATCCTGAGGAGAAAGTTGCTTTGTGGTTCAGTGGCTTCCCTCCAGTGAGGCCCTCCTGGCCGCACTCCCGGTGTGCTCAGCCCTTCCTCCTCCCCCTCCCCCTCCTCTCAGTGCTGTGTGCCCCCACAGGTGCCTTCTTAGTGTAGGGGTTTATTGTCTTCCTCACAGGAGTGTGCACAGCAGCGGGGCCGGCAGCGTTCCTTGTCCCACAAACACTCAATGCTGAATGAGTGACTGAAGGGATGGATGGGTGAATGAATTTTTTCTGTAACTTTAAAAAAGTTCTTGAAAAATACATTTCTTGTGTTTTAACAGAGACAGACATGAGTGGAAAAAACTAATTTTGGTTCAGCATTGGCCTGAGACAGTATGCGAGGTGAGTGTTTCTGTCTTGAAAGGCCCTGGGACCCGGGAGCCCCGTGAAGAGGGGTTTGTGTGCCCGTCCAGGGCACCCACACTGCTGGTGCAGGAGGTGGGCACTGCTGCGGTGGGCAGGGCCCCCTGCAGAGACTGGCCCCAGGTGGGCTGTGTGTGAATGTCCCAGGGCTGCCGTAAGAAAGTGCCACAAGCCAGCCGCTGAGCACCTCAGGAATTTATTCTCACAGTCTGGAAGGGGCAGTATCAACCCAGGGCTCAGAAGGGGTGGTTCCTCCTGCAGGCTCTGAGAGTTTGTTCTGTTTCTCTGCTCGCTTCTAGTAAGGACCTGTGGTCCTCTGTATTTCTGGGCATATAAACAGACCCATCTCCCCAGCCTCTGCGTCCTCCTTCACAGGTGTTCTCCACTTGTGTCTCTCTGTCTCCTGATGAGGAGGATATCAGTCATTGGATTTAGGACCCTCTCTAACCTGGTGTCACCTCACCTTAACTTGATGACATCTACAAAGACTAAATGTTCATGTAGGGTCACATTCGCAGAGGGGTGGAGGTGTTAGTACTTGGATTTATCTTTTGAGAGACACAGTTCAACCCACAGTGGGCCTCGGTTTGTCTCCTCCCTCCATGTATTAGACAGTATTGGATGTGTTATTAGCGTGTCCTGTGAGTGAAGAGGACCCGGGAGCATCCCTGCCTCCTTTGCGGTGCTTGGCACCCATGGCACGCGGCCCTCCAGGCTGGCCTTTCCTCACCTGGCTGTGTTTCTCGCCGTGCCTCACATCCCTTCAGGGTGTCCGTGTCCAGGCCCTTCTCATTGGAGTGTCGGCAGCCTGGACGCTGCCTGGATCTGCCCCTCAGGGCCTGCCGGGCTCAGTGTGTCAAGCCGACCCTGATGTCCGTCGCACACTTCTACAGGGGTTGATCGTGCTGCTGAGCTAGCCCTAATTTTATTGACAGGGCTTCTGAAATTTGGGCCTGAGTCTTCCCTCATGAGGCCTTTCCATGACTGCAGGCAGGAGGTGGCCAGTAGTTAGTTGCTGCATAGATGCTGGTCATCAGGCTCAGTTAGGAGCACACAGGCTGTGTGTTTTGCCTCTAGCACTGAGCAGTAATGACTTTCTCTTCTACTTCCTCACTGATCTTTCTGTTGACAAATGAAAATGAAACTTTGCTTATCTGGCTCAAATTACTCTGTTGCTCATTTTTAATACTCGAGATTGCCCCGCTTTCAGTTTTGCGCCCCTGGTGCTGTTTCCTTGCCTTGCGGTAGGGTGGTAGGTAGGAGGAGCAGAAAGCTGCCCAGCACCAACTTGTGCTGGTGTTTCTGCGATAGTGAGGGATTGCCGGAGTCCTCCCCACTGAAGGGCCCTGTGGAGGAAGAGCTTGAACTTCCAAAGCACCGAGTTTGACCTGCAGGGAAGGATCTGCCTCCAGGGCCTGAGACCAGGCTGCTCTGCCCTCAGGGAGGCATTTACATGTGAAAATGTGAGTGTGTCCCTGCACACTGAATGTAAATATGCATGGAGGCACATCTTTGCCTTGAGGCTCTAGAAATAGACTTTTAAAAATCTGTTCAAAATGCCGTTGTGAGGGAATGCACTTCCACTGGGCTGCGGTGAGGGTTTCTGTTTCAGCCCAGGTGTCCTCCTAGGCCTTGAGCGCTGTCCCTGGTGCCCTCTTTGATGAGATGCTTGTGTCAAAGATGCTTGGTCTGTCTGGGGTTTCTGGTGTCCTGGGCTCTCGCCCAGCTCCGTGCAGGCAGATGTAGGAACTGAGTGTGTGCAGAAGCGTGTGCAGAGCGCTCAAAGCCCCGGGGGGTGCCGGCTTTGCTCCCACACTTCCCGAAGGAAAGGATCCCAGCTTCTGGCTTTGAACTGGGTTCCCTGAGGGATAGACTTGGGCGTGGCAGAGGTGAAGTTACAAGTTTTATGGTTACCATTTGGTTCATTCATCTACAGAAAATTATATTCCTTCTAGTTCATTATATTGAACAAATATTCCAATTACTGAACTATACATAATGTTACATAGTTTACATTTTATGAAAACAAAGCCAATTGCATTTATATGTTGCAATACATTTCAGAAGGAGCATTCACTGCAGGGAATAAGGTACCTCTCCCTTAGCACCTTAGTGCACTTCACTGTGGTGCTATTTGTTTTTACCTGAATGTTTGTTACTAATCTTCCTTTCATAGAACCTCTATTTTTTTTTTCCTCAACTTGAGTTTGAGTCCTTGTTATGTTCATCATAAGGTAATGAATGGTTGGCATGTTTAAAGATATTCCTCTTCCAAATCTCAGCACTTTAAAAAAAATTCCAAATTTTTAAACTTGCTTCCTAATAAGTGCTTCCTAATAATAATCAGTCTGATTATTTTGTTTGTTTTTAGTAGAATGTAGATGCATTGGAGTCAGCTTTAAAAAACAATACACATATTTTGGACAACCCTACGTATTTAATGCTTTCAAAATAAGATAAAAACATTTTATATGCTAACAGAATATATTTGTTACAAGTTAAAGTCCAGAAGTATACACAAGATTGATGACTCCTATTGTTCATTTTTTTTAAATCACAGGAAAATATTTATTGATTTAATTATCTCCAAATGATAAAATCATGTATTACTTATTTTTGCACTTAAAATTTTTCTTATTTATTCCAAGATGGTTTGAAGGTCCAAATATGAAACTAAATTAGGGGGAATAATGTATAACAGTTATAAAGTATCATGTTGTATTAAAAATCTTACTTAGAAAAAAAAAAAAGTTACAGGTTTTGCCCTCTGGCCTCTTCCTCTAGCACTGAGTAGTAATGACTTTCTCTTCTTCTGTTGACAAATGAAAATGAAATTTTGCTTATCTGGACCAACTTATGCCCTTGATCCTTTCTCTCTCTCTCTCTCTCTCTCTCTCTTTCTCTTTCTTTTGAGATGGAGTTTCTATCACCCAGGCTGGAGTGCAGTGGGGAGATCTCGGTTCACTGCAACCTCTGCCTCCCAGGTTCAAGCCATTCTCCTGCCTAAGCCTCCCAAGTAGCTGGGACTACAGGCACCCGCCACCACGCCCAACTAATTTTTGTATTTTTAGTAGAGATGGGGTTTCACCATGTTGGCCAGGCTGGTCTGGAACTCCTGACCTTGAGTGATCCACCCACCTTGGCCTTTCGAAGTGTCAGGATTACAGGCATGAGCCGCCGTGCCTGGCCCACTCCTGCTCATTTCTAATACTCGAGGTTGCTCCGTTTTCAGGTGTTTTGCAGCTCAGGCATTCAGTGGCTGATACCTCTCAGCTGAATCAGACTCTCTTCCTTTTGAGATCAAACGTGAACTGAAGCTGCCTCCTACAAAAGGCAATTTGAGGGAAAACGCTGGGCAGGGTGGACACTGGTGCCCGGGTGGGTCCTCGGGCTCAGACTTGTGCTGTCACTTGCCGTCCCTGCTGTGTGTGGCTGGGCATGGGCTGTGCTTCATCCGCTCCCATAGCCCATGTATATTTCTGGATGACTATTTTGGAAAAACTCAATTTTAGCTAAAAAATTTGAAGCTCCTTAAAAAATGCTGAGACTTTTTTCCCTCTATGAGTTTATCTTTATGATGGTGATTAAGGATGTACTCCTATTCTTATCTTTTTATTTTTCTGGCTCCAAATTTTTGATACTTATTATTTCATTAATCTATTTAGACTTGGTACCTGAACAAGCTTCAGTCTAGCAGGGTACTCTCAGCCTTTTGTCCTTAAACATGTATTTTTGGGTGTATGTTAAGCAAATTATCTCTGGGCAAATGAGAGTGTTTCCATCAGATTGGCTTAAGAAAAATGGCTGTTTCATTTTTCTTGAGAGGAGTTTCGTTCTTGTCACCCAGGCTGGAGTGCAGTGGTGCAATCTCAGCTCACTGCAACTTCCATCTCCTGGGTTCAGGCAATTCTCCTAACTCAGCCTCTGGAGTAGCTGGGACTACAAGCGCCTGCCACCATGCCCAGTTAATTTTTTATTTTTAGTAGAGATAGGGATTTACCACGTGGATTCACCACATTGGCCATGCTGGTCTGGAACTCCTGACTTCAGGTGATCCACCTGTCTTGACCTCCCAAAGTGCTGGGATTATAGACATGAGCCACTGCGCCCGGCGCATAAAAACACGTGTTTCTGTTAAGTGAAATGTTTGAGGATAGGCTTACAACATCCAGCCCTAGTGTAGACTCCTCATGGTGTATTGTGGTAAGCAATATATTTGGAACTAACACTGGTTTTAGCCTGTGTTATTAGCATGGTACCTGTATCTCGTTGGCGTGTGTTGCAAGAAGTAGGATTGCTAAATGTCTTTTGATAAACAAGGAGCCAATCATTTTCTTGTTATATTTTCTCCCTAGGAAGTTCAAAAGGACTGTAAAAACCCTCCGGATTACTGGACGATACACGGACTGTGGCAAGTGTCTCACACAATTAACAGAGGCAGAAGCTGCTCGCTGACTGGGAAGGCTAGCTTGAATGTAGTCTTAATGTTTATTCTTGTTATTTTTGTTAGGAGTTCATCCAATAGACCAGATTCTTATTTAAAAGTATCTTTAGTCTTTCTAGCAGAACCCTGATTTTCTTGTTCTTTAATTCTGCCTTCATAGAACAATAACACTTTTTTTTTTTTTTTTTTTTTTTTTTTGAGATGAAGTCTTGCTGTGTCACCCAGGCTGGAGTGCAGTGTGGTACAATCTCACCTCACTGCAAACTCTACCTCCCAAGTTAAGCGATTCTCCTGCCCCAGCCTCCCAAGTAGCTGGGGCTGCAGGCGTGTGCCACCACACCCAGCTAATTTTTGTATTTTTAGTAGAGATGGGGTTTCACCATGTTGACCAGGCTGGTCTCAACCCCTTACCTCAGGTGATCCACCCACCTTGGCCTCCCAAAGTGCTGGGATGACAGGTGTGAGCCACCACACTCAGCCAATAATGCTTTTTAAAATATGTGTTTACAGATTGTGGACACATGTTTGGGTCAGTACATTTTAATTTTCTCATTTTGTACTCTTGCGGTTCATTATAAATAACTCTATGAAAATGTATAAATGTGTGTTAGTAACTCCGTTGTAGTACACACTTCAAAGACAGTCCCATTTTTTTTTCTGGTTTTGTCTGCCTTTTGTTTAGTAAATTCTTTTCTTTCTTTTTCTCCTTTTTTTTTAAAGGAAACTTTTACTACAGCCTGTTCCCCAATAGTAAATTCTTTTCAACAAGGACCTATTTGTGATGTTGGACCGTGTACATTAATCGCCCCATCCAGAGGATCAGTTTTGTCCTGCTGCCTCGACGCCGGGATTGAAAAGGGCCCTTTTAGCTTAATTGGTGCCTCCTGGCTCCTTGGGAAGAGGGATTGGTGGGTACTTGGCTTTGGGTCTCACTTTCTCCTTAGGCTGGTCAGCTGACCTTGACCTCCTGTCTCTGGGGCTTCTGGCTTTCCTGGACTTTGCACGGTGTCCTCTCCCCTGCTGTTGTCAAATGCTCTGATTGTGCCTCTGCTCCTTGTAGCTGTTTCATTGCTGAGCCTGGAATGAACTTTGCAATGCTGTCTGGTCCAGTGGGTGAAGTCAGGCAAGTTTGAGAAGCTGGTCCAGCTGTTGACCCTGAAGACAGTCTCCTCCCTGGCCTCTTTGGGGTTCTGAGGGTTCAGGGTCTTAGGGAGCAGGTTGGTGACCCTGTGGACTAGGCAGCACTCACGAATGAGAGTGGATATGTCCAGAATTGGACGTGTGAGGGTGGAGTTAAAGTTCTGAAGCAGATGGTGTCAGTGCGTTTGCTATGAAATGTGAAATGAAAATCCTACAAGCCAATCTTCTGCATACGCCAGACACCTTCTGACTTGGTCTGTCTGTCATCTCCTGGAGTCCTCCTCCCCACTGAAAGGACAGACTGTCGCTGTGCTCATGCTGTGGCTGTGGGGTGGAGATTGGCCAGGGGTCAGGTCACTTAGGTCCCAGTGCTAGGCAGCAGCAGAGGCTTCTGTCCACCCAGCCAGGGCGAACCCCAGAGCCCCGGCTCCTAGGTGCTACTAGGTGGTCCATGGTGCTTCCTTTACTAAGCAGCGGTCTGTTTGCATTACTCCTGGATGCTTTTCACACAGTTTATTTTCTAAGAAATTCGAACTCTCACTCCTCTTATCTGCACCTTCTTTCTTAAGCATCCCGCATGGGATAAGGAATTCCTAATTAGAATTTCTCTTTCTGCTGATCATGGTGGCTCACACCTGTAACCCCAGCACTTTGGGAGGTGGAGGCAGACAGATCACCTGAGGTCGGGAGTTCAAGACCATCCTGGCCAACATGAAGAAACCCCATCTCTACTAAAAATACAAAATTAGATGGGCATGATGGCACATGCCTGTAATCCTAGCTACTTGGGAGGCTGAGGCAGGAGAATTGCTTGAACCCAGGAGGCGGAGATTTCAGTGAGCCGAGATTGCGCCATAGCACTCCAGCCTGGGCAACAAGAGGAAAACTCCATCTCAACAAACAAACAAACAAATAAATAAAAATAATTTCTCTTTTTATTTTTTTTCAGCCTTTAATAAAGTGTTTTCTAAGGTCATGTAGAAGCTGCCCAACCAAGACTAATATGTCTTATTTTCTCTTTTAAATTTGAACATCAAGGCCCGACAACAGTGAAAACTGTAATGGATCGTGGAAGTTTAATTTAAAAGAGATTCAGGTATTGACTTCTAATTATATTTCTACTGCAGAATGTTGACCTAGATTCTTTTCTTCACAAGTGTGCCTTCAAAGTCATGTTTACAATTGTGGGGTCATGAATGTATTCACCAGGATTGAGCCCGTGGTGCTGTTTTAGTAAATATTGCTATCTCAACCCCATAAGTTATGCAAATTGGCTTCTCTCCTCCCCTCCCCTGCCCTGTGCCCAAGCCACTGCATGAGGAACCTGAGTGAGGGGCTCCCGCCGGAGCAAGCTCTGACACTACCCCGTGCATACCCCGTGCAGACCCTGATGCTTGCCCGCAAGTCCCACCTCGTCCCAGGGCCCAGGACTCCTTGGTCAGGTGACCGACGTGAGAATCTGGTTGGTGTGTTATATTTCGAGGCATCTCTAGACAGCTGAGGCTCAGAGAGCACAGGCCTAGGGCTGTCCTCTCTGACCATGGGTGGCTGGGTTTCTGAGCAAGGAGGACCTGCTGGGCCTTTGCAGTACAAGGGCTTGATTAAAGAAAACTCACAGGGTGAGAATTTATTAGAAATACTAGCAGAGGCATTCTTTTCAGATACCCGTACCTCATATGGGATATGGAGTCTATACACTTCACTCATGGACACGCCCTTATCTTTTCTTAGGGGTGCCAGTATGTCAGGGTAACGTCTTGGACCCCAGGGAGAGGGATAACTGGGGCTGTCTTTAAAATGTGGGGTAGAATTGAAGGATTTGCAGGAGTTGTGGCTCCTTCCAAGGGATGGTATGTCCCCCAAGGTCATTAGTTCCAAATCCATCACAAATTCTAATCCCTTTGGAATTGTTCTCATTTTCCTTCCCATGAAGACCTTCTGTGGGATGAGCCGGGAGGCTGCAGAGGTCAGAGGCTGCCGTGAGATTTAGAAGGGCGCCCCAGAGCCTGGTACTGTCCCTGGCTCCTCACACAGACTCTTTTCCTCCGGGACTTACTTGGGGAGTGGGCTCTGGGGGACACACTTCACGATATGTTGAGTTTAGAGGGCCCTTGAGACCTCCAGGTGGTGACACTGAGGGACTTCAGGGTCAGAGGAAACGTGGCTTTAGGCATAATTAGCATGAGGATGGTAAATCAAAATGACAGGTGTGGGCATGGACATGGGTGTATGGACATGGTGGGTGAGGGGGCAGGGCTGACAGGTGTGGGCATGAGTGGATGAAGGGGCAGGGCTGACAGGTGTGGGTGTGACTGGGTGAGGGGACAGGGCTGACAGGTGTGGATGTGATTGGGGGAGGGGACAGGGCTGACAGGTGTGGGTGTGAGTGGGTGAAGGGACAGGGCTGACAGATGTGGAAGGGGACAGGGCTGACAGGTGTGGATGTGATTGGGTGAGGGGACAGGGCTGACAGGTGTGGGCGTGAGTGGGTGAGGGGACAGGGCTGACAGGTGTGGGCGTGAGTGGGTGAGGGGACAGGGCTGACAGGTGTGGGCGTGAGTGGGTGAGGGGGCAGGGCTGACAGGTGTGGGCGTGAGTGGGTGAGGGGACAGGGCTGACAGGTGTGGGCGTGAGTGGGTGAGGGGGCAGGGCTGACAGGTATGGGTGTGAGTGGGTGAGGGGACAGGGCTGATGGATGTGGGTTGGCTAAGGGGACAAGGCTGACAGGCGTGGGCCTGGTGGACAGAGGGGACAGTGCTATTGGAGCCTCATCTTAACAGCCAGGTGAAGAGGGGCGTGTGACCGTGCCGCTCGGAAAGGCGGAAGCCCAGGAGAAGAGAGAGTCATGGAGAGGCACCCCTGGGGCTGCATATCCCCGGGATGTCCGGGACAGGAGGGCTGAAATGCCTTTTGGGTGGAGGCATGGCGGGTCGTGGTGGGTCGCAGGTCTGTGGTGGCCTGAGCCGCCAGGCTTCCTTGTTGCTAGTGGTAGCTCCAACTTTGCGTTGTCCCAAACAGAAGTAGCCCAGTTTGTGCACTCAATCATATCGTGCCCTAGACCATCCCGGAAGGCTGGTGGGCTGAAGCCAGTATGGTGAAGCCAGGAAAGGTGGAGTAGGGGGCTGGAGGGGAGGAGGACGGGGACAGAGCTGCACCCACAAGGGCGGGGACTGCAGAGCGGGGGCTGCGTTACCAACGGGCAGAGGAAAGGACCCCTCATATAGGGTGCTGGAAAACGGAAAGGGAAGAAAAGTGGTTATCTGAAGTTTAACACCTTTTTACCGAGCTTTTTGGGGTGTTTCGGTGTAGAGGGTGTGTAGAAATTGAAAAGTAAACTCCAGCCCTGTCGGAGTTAGCATGACCAGTGCAGTGCAGAGCCCAGGGTGCCCAGCTCACACAAGCTCTTCTCTGGGAAAAAGAGCTTGTCCTTTGTTTGTTTTAATTGACATTGTTTTTAGAGCAGTTTTAGGTTGACAGAAAAATTGGATGGAGATTACAGACAGTTCACTCCCTTCCCCCTCAAGTTTCCCAGTCACTAACATCTTCCACAGTGTGTTATATTTGTTACAATTAATGAACTGATACTGACACTTTATTATTAACTAAAGTACAGCATTAACATTAGGATTTACTCCTGTGTTGTGCAGTGTTGTGGGTTTGGACAAGTGCAGGCGCGCGAGTCACACACAGCACGGTGTGGACAGGCGCGGGCGTGAGTCACACACAGCGTGGTGTGAAGCACACTCGGGTGTGAGTCACACACAGCGCAGTGTAGACAGACCCAGGTACGAATCATGAGTCACACACAGCACAGTGTAGACAGACCCGGGCGCGAGTCACACACAGCGTGGTGTAGACAGACCCGAGCGCGAGTCACACACAGTGTGGTGTGGACAGACCCGAGCGCGAATCACACACAGCGTGGTGTGGAGCAGACCCGGGCGCGAGTCACACACAGCGCAGTGTAGACAGAGCCGGGTGCGAGTCATACACAGCATGGTATTGACAGACCCTGGCGCGAGTCACACACAGCGAGGTGTAGACAGACCCTGCCCCGGCCCCCTGAGCCACACTTTCCCTTCTTACCTCCCCTTGAACCCAAGGCAACTGCATGTCTCATTCCTGTCTCTTCAGACTACGTTTTCCAAATTGTCACCTCGTTGGAATTGTCCAGTGTGTGGCCTCTGCAGGCTGGCTTCTTGCACTTAGCAGTATACATTTTCACTTCCTCCAGTGTCTTCTCATGACCTGACAGCTCATTGGCTTTTGTTACTGAAAATATTCCACTGGCTGGAAGTGCCACACTTAATCCCTTCACCTGTAAGAGCTTGTATTTTCATGTGCAGTTTTATGATTCCTCATATTGCACTTGTAGATGTGTCTTCACACTTCATACAAAATAAGTGTCGGATTATTTTATTCACCAAAGTATTGCTAATTAGCAGAGCTCAATTTTTCGAATGTGTCAGTTTACCAAATTTATCTTCTGGGTTTGAGTTTATTAAGATCCTGTGTAGACCTTTTTTGGTTTTACTTTTTTTTTTAATGCATAGGATCTTTTGCCAGAAATGAAGGAATATTGGCCTGATCTCATTCACTTGTTCCCCAATCGCAGCAGCTTCTGGTAAGTTCCAGCCTTGGAGTGCTGTCTGAGCGGGTGTGGGGAGCGTGATGAATCGCTCTCAGTGGAAGCTGTGTGGGAAGCAACATGACAGAAGCTGTCTTTTGGGGCTGAGCAGACTGAACAGCCTTTCAGGAGCTATGATTCTGTTATGGCATCTTTGGCGCCTTTCTCCAATGTGGAATAAAATGAAAGCAAGTGGAATTCACCTTGTAAGCCTGTTTTTAAAGCTATGTGATATTTATTACTTTGCTTTAAAACTTTTCTCAGCCAGTCACAATGGCTCATATCTTTAATCCTAGCACTTTGGGCGGCTGAGGTGGTGGATTGCTTGAGCCCAGGAGTTTGAGACACGACCAAACCTTGTCTCTACCAAAAATTTTAAAAGTCAGCCAGATGTGGTGGTGCACACTGTGGTCTCAGGAGATGAAGGTTGCAATGAGCTGTGATCATGCTGCTGCACTCCAGCCTGGGTGACAGGGTGTTATATGTGAATTTTTGGTGCCACAAAAGAAGTAGCACTTGAATATAAATTTAATTTTCTCAGCAAGGCAACTTTACTTCCTGCAGAAAGGGTGCTCCCGTTAGCCATCTTGCCGCCAGAGGACCCTGAACAAAGGAGGCAGGGACATTTATATCTAACGCATCTGCCCTGCTGCTGTGTCCTGATTCCATTGGCTGGAACTGGACTTCACAGTCTAGGCTGCACCCAGCTGGCTAATAACTTAAAACTTTTCTAAAGAGATGAAGGCAGAGAACAAAGGAAAAGAGGAAGTAACTTGAGGAATGCTTAGAGAGGCAATGACATTTCCAAATAAGGAAGGGGAAGAAGCTATGAACTAAGACTCACCTGGGCTTGTCCAAGCATGTCAGGGCAAATACCTAGGTTAGTGTAAGAACTAAGAACACAGATGCACTTATTTCTTTATCATGACTAACAGCGACTTTATTAGCAAAAGCCTTAAAGTAAATTAACCTTTGGAGAAACTATTATTTATTCGTAATGAACTAAGAGGAAAACTTTGAAGAGAAATCTTTTATTTATTCTTATTTCCTGCACAGGATGAGACCCTGTCTCAAAAGAAAAAAAAAAAAAAGAAAAGAAATAAAAATAGAAATTTTCTCCTCTGAGGCTCACCAGAGTCAAATGCCTCCGTATCTAAGAATTAGTCCATATCGGACATAAGAGGAAATTTCTTAAGGAAATCGTGCTCCTTTCTTGAAATATATTAAGAACATGCCTTTAGTCCCAGCTACTCGGGAGGCTGAGGCAGGAGAATCGCTTGAACTCAGGAGACAGAGGATGCAGTGAGCCGAGATTGCACCATTGTACTCCAGCCTGGGCGACAGAGCAAGACTCCGTCTGAAAAAAAAAAGATGTCTTCTAAGATGTTGATCGCATGCCTATGACTTAGGGAGGAGGCAAAGTGAGACTTGGCATGTGAGGCTGAGACCTCAGTCACAGTGAAACACCTTCAAGCTCAGCAGAAGCTCCCCAGGACATAAATGCCAGGTTGAATTCAAGATAGCTTTTAAAGTCATTGCTTTTTTAATAAAATAAAGTCGAATTCCTTATATTAACATTATATTAACTGAAGGTGATTATTTTGTATATCCCACTTCAATATTGCAATTTATAATTCAGATTATAACCCATCAAATTCTGGGCAGGAAGATTAACCTAGAAATATTTTTGTGTATAATTTTCAGGAAAATGGAAAGTTAAGTTTAGAAAAACTTTTTAAAATAAAACTAAATGGAAGTGATGTCCCTCTTCATCTCTTCATTGGTTCATCGGTGTGGCAGTGAAGTGGTCTTAGGGCCCAAAGATCCTCAGTGTGTGCATTGAATCCCCCTTAAGTTCAGAGAACCACTCTTAATGAAAATATGGGTGGTGTGTGGTTCAGGCTCAGTCACTTGTTCTGTACAAACCTGTGTTCTAGAAAATTATTTCAAAATAATGGCCATAATGAGTTGAAATGGAAGAAGATAGGGAAAAAAAATGTCACTTCACAGTGTACTTCAGAAGATGAGTCCATGGTAACAGTACATGAAAGAGTATTTTTCCAGTTGTTACAATGTTCCATGATAGAGTCCGTCAGATTTTAGCCAAATAGCTTAAAATAAATCAGCAAATACACAAAGGCCTTCAGTGAGCTGGGTCTTAAGCGTTTAATCAGAACAGTGTGGGCAAAGTATGCATTTATTTTGTGCTCCAGTAAAGGCAGAATAGCTTACTTTAGGGAGGCGCTCCTTCCTGTCTGGGCTGTGTCACACAGTTGTGGGCCTTTCGCTCAGGTCACCTGACTCGCTCCACGGGGTGGCCTCTGGATTCTCCACTTCTGCTCCTTTGGCAGAGGAAAGGGAGGCTCTGTCAAAAAACATTTTTCTTCTTCATCTCAAGTAGAATCAATGTGCAAAATAGGTGTCTTGTATGCCTTGGTGTTCAGGATAATTCCTTAAGGTTAGCCATATTGAAAACTATTACGTATGCATCCCTCTACAAAGTAGGCATTTTTGGTTTTTGTTTTTTATTTTTGTAAGAAGAAACCAGATTTGGGTCACGAGGACTTGGCACTGCAGCACTGCTGTGGAATGTGTCTTTGTGCATAACCAGCCGGGGGACTTGCTGCCTCTTGTGGCTGAGGTGGGCCAGGCGACACTGGGCGGCTGACCCCAGGACATCTGCCCCTGGCCACATCTGCGCTTGGTGGGTGAGTCAGGGCGTCTCAGCACGGAGGGCAACATGCTGAGTCACTTTACATTGGCGACTGACCCTTTTGATGGTTAAAAAACAGGCCCAGTTCCAAGTGAAGTGTGAGTGAATGTGGTAAGCTTTGTGAATATCAGTCTTATCTCCAACATCTGTTGAGTGAAGCTTGCTCCAAGAATAATGGTGGCTGACATTTACTGTTTATTGTGAGCAAGGAACTGTTTTCATTCATGTGGAAGGGCTCAGGGCACTTCATCTCATCTGCGGAATTATCCCTGTTTTATAGAAACTAAGTCACCTGGAATTCAGGTTACATTTCGATTAGTTTAAAATAATTTCATTTTTCTACCCCACAGAATATAGGAAGCTATCAGGTAATTCACTCTGGAATGTATTCAAGATGAAGATAGTTACTCGTCCACTTTTATCCTTCCTGTTTTCAAATTTTCATCGTTTTCTGAGACCAAATACATAGCAGTCATCTAAAACTAGTATTTTGGATGAATTTTGCCAATGAATTAATGCACGTTTAGATTGCATTTTTAAGACTGCATATAAGTGCTTTATAAGTGGTTGCATGAATATTATTTATTAAAACGTCGTGGATTCATCGCTGATAAAGCTGAGGAAAATGGGGATTTTGTCTTTTCATGCTAACAGTGGTAAACATCTGAATGACACGCCGGTCCTTCTGAAGGTGGCTGTACATTCTCGTCAGGAGTTGATTGGATGGCAGCCCAGTGCAGTGGGAAGGGCGCTGACGTTGGACTTGAGAGTGGCCTTCAGCAAGTCCCCTGGTCCTTCTAGGCTTCTGTTCCCTGTCTCTAAACTAGCAATGATATTTTCACCTTGCAGAGTTTTGAGAACCAAGTGAAGAACGTGAAAGATTTTTGTAAACCTTTAATCTGCAATAAAATATCAGGAATTATCAATAACCACATTTTTCTGGAATACAAATTGCTGTTCATGTGCATCCCTTTGGGTAGGCTGTTACAGTTGTTCTTATTGTCCTCTATGTAGAATGGACACAGAAACTAGAATTTGTAGAAGCTGAACTGGAAAATGGGCCTGAGGCGTTACCTGGTAATTTGCTGTCCTGCCTTTTTGTGGCTGGTTGCTTAGAAATGACAGTTAGTGCCACTCTGCAAAATTCTCTGGCTCGGAGGCACCCACTCACTGCAGTAGACCGGCACGCTGCTTTGTGAGCCGGTGGGGGCTGGAGTGGCAGCAGGTTCTTTTCCTCAGCTTTGATTTGCTGTTAATTGAGCAAGCTATAATTGTAGAGGTGAACTGAAACTGATTGTTTAATCGTGGGGGATTTAAGTAATTGCCAATGTTGTAAATAAGGGATTTTATCCTTCCTACTTTGTAAAAGAAATGACATGCCTACTGCATAGGAATATTCTGTGCTAAGAGAAAACATGCTTGAGCATTTTAATTGAGAATCAGTTTCATGACCTTTTTTTTTGAGATGGAGTTTCTCTTTTGCCCAAGCTATAGTGCAATGGCATGATCTTGGCTCACTGCAGCATCCACCTCCTGGGTTCAAGCAATTCTCCTGCCTCAGCCTCCCAAGTAGCTGAGATTACAGGTGCTCACCACCACACCTGGCTAATTTTCTTGTAGTTTTAGTAGAGACCAGTTTCACCATGTTGGTCAGGCTGGTTTGGAACTCCTGACTTCAGGTGACCCACCCCCCATCAGCCTCCCAAAGCGCTGAGATTACAGGCATGAGCCACGGCACCTAGCTGTTTCATTACTTGTAAGTGGAGATTTTTTTCTCATCCTCACAGGAATCATGAGTGGCGTAAGCATGGGACCTGTGCCGCCCAGGTGGACGCGCTCAACTCCCAGAGGAAGTACTTCGGCAGAACCCTGGAACTGTACAGGGAGCTGGACCTCAGCAGGTGGGTGCGCCCTTCCTTCCGCTGGCCGCACTTCCCAGTGGGGACCTCTGCTGTCTCCCAAGCCTGACGGCTGGATCCAGGGGAGTGAGTGTAGACCATGCTGCCCTCTTCAGTGGCTTCTGCATGTGCGCTGTTCGGCTAGTGGGATCATTCCTGAGGAATGTTCTGGGCCTACCAAGCCTTTCCGGATCATTCTACATCATGATCACACGGGGGGGGCGGGCAGAGTATTGGGCTGCCTGTGAGGGCATCATCTCATCATCAGAGTTCAGCCCTAGGGAAAACAAGGACTCAGACCAGCGCATGCGTTTCTCAGCCATGATTCCTGGTAAAAGATAGTGCATTCACAGGCCATTTCCTTAGAAAGACGCAAACTCAGGAAGTCTGTGGGTCTTTGCTACAGAGCTCCTGAAACAAGCAGGCAGGAAAGAGATGTGGGCCAGAGTTTTTAGGCCTCAGAAATGACCCAAACCTGCCTGAATTGTCCCTGCCTACCCTCGCCTCATTTCTGGAGAAGGGGAATATGTTGTCACTACTCAAGCCAGTAAACATATAAAACAAAGTGCTTGCTGAGGGCCACGGCCCAGCCCACTCCCTGTCCGAATCTGGCTGCTGGGAAGCTGGGACATGCCCTTACCTCTCCATCTGGGTGTTTTGGGGCGCCAGTGTCTTAGCTGCTGTCACTGGCCTTCATCATGAGAGGTCACAATAAACCAGTGAAGTCGTTGTAAAAAACAGGACAGGGGATTGCACAGCCTCTCTGTTGCTGTTTGCAATTTACACAGCTTGTTTTAGAGCAATTCCCCTTCAAATCAGAATAATACCTGCAGCCTTTGCTAATCAGCTGTATTTAAGGTTTCTGAATCAAATCTGTTTAAAAGATGAATAAACCTCCATTGCTTCTTTAGACATGGGCTTCGCCTCCTCAGCGCACAAAAGCGTCTCACACAGATGGTCTCCTGTGTCATCTGATGGAGCGCGGTCTGAGAGCTGTGACTTGGGTGGGATACAGCTCAGGCGCTGGTAGAAGAGGGGCTTGGCACGGTTAGCAGGGACCATGATTACATCAGAATACCCTGTGAATAAGTGTTAAAAATCACCTGCTCCCAGAGCTTGTGGCTTTAGGTGTGCCTTTTGATCCTGGTTCTGACACTAACTAGTTGTGTGATTTGTGTGTCTAACCTCTAGATCTTATTTTCATGCTGTAAAATAATTAGATAGGCTGCCCTCAATCCTGAAGTCTCTTCTAGCTCTTAAAATTTACACTACCAAGTACATACACTAAGACAGTTACACAAACAGGACATGTTACAGATTCTGTGCACTGGGATTTGTATATAGTTTGTATATATAATTTTGTGGGTAACACTCCCCGTGGGCACCGAGGAAGGAGAACTGTCCAGACCCCAGGCACAATTAGTGCCTGAGGAATATCTTAGTTTACAGTGTTATTACTCAGCTATTTCCTTTATATAATCCTTTATATATAATCATATATTCATTTATAGAGTTAGTGCCTGAAGTATATCTTACTGCTTACATATATCTAGCTTATATAATCATACTTAATACTTATACCTAGCCTACTTAGTTCTATATAATCTTTCTATATAATCATATGGGTATTGTAGTCGGAGCTGTACCGACACATTTAGTGCTGATTTATAGAATCCTTCTATATAACCATATAGTAGTTTGTAGTAGGAGGACTCCCTAGAGCAGTCACAGAACAGAAGCAGCACATGGGAAAACAGCCAGACCAGGACAAGAACCAAAGACCCAGGCAGTGGTGTCCCTGCCTGAAAGGGCATACGCTGTATGGCAGGCTTGGAGCAAGTGCCTCTACTCCTGATAAAGGAGTTGTAGTACCTTGCATCCAGTTCCTGTGAAAAGTCGGCCTCAGGCCTGAGATCCTGCAAATAACCGAGGGAGAGGAACCCCTCTGGTGTGACCAGTCACGCGGCTGTACACCCTGTCAGTCTTTTCTCACTTCTGTGCTAGCTCAAATCATCCTCCCGTAAACATCTTAAGAGAAGAGCACAAGTCTGTTAGCTCCCACTGCATTGGCTTACAGTACCCTTCTATTAGAAATCCTTTGAAGTCTCCAGCCCCCAGATAAGAAGTGTTGGACACGTCACCTGTTGCACACAGCCCACCTCCTTGTCTCAGTGACCTAATGGGGGTGGACCCCTTTTCTGTGCACGGCACGATCCCCTACTGCACATGGCCCACCTCTCTGCCCAGGGGGCATAATGGGGCGGCCCCCTCGCTTGTGACTCACGTGATTATGTATGCCCTATCACTAAGCCTGTAGATGATGACCTCACTCACGACCCTTCCCCCTGCTTGTACCTAATAAATACAGACACTTACTGCGTATTCGGGGGCCTTGCTGATCTCCACTCGCAGGTGGCATGGCCCCCCGAGTCCAGATGGTCTTCACCAGTTCTTCAGTGTCCTGTCTCTTCTCGGATCCTACACCTTAGCACAGCATAAGGGACATCCCACAATCCTGTGGGCCAACAGCCCTACATAATTTCATCTGTATAATTGAATCTTAGGTTTTTCATAGAAGAAGCATTGCTTTGCTTTCTTGCAGTAAGAGCAATATTTTAGGAAACATTTTCTCACCCCAAAAATGTAGCTAATTAGCAGTTCAAAAGTCATTATGGGCTGGGTGCAGTGGCTCACACCTGTAAATCCAGCACTTTGGGAGGCCAAGCAAAAATAAACAGGTATAATTAATTTCAAAATATTTCATTAAACTCAGCATATCAAAAATATGATCACGAAACTTAGGATAAATATTTTGAAAAATTGAGATAGTTTACCTTCTTTTTTGCTGCAGAGTCTGAAACCTGTTATTCATACCACACTGACAGCTAGGGCAGGTGAGGTCCTGTGGGTTCAGGCTGTGTCTGGGGCCAAAAGGACATGGCCTGACATCTTGGTCCTTGTTCCAGGAACTCTGTGGCCAAGACAGTCTGAGGACAAGTTCGTGCCAACAGAGGCTGCCTGAGCCTTTGTGTCCACTCCGTGTGATCATGAACTAGAATTTTCTACAAAGGCTTGATGGGGAATTAGAATATTCTTCTGGAATGCTTCCGAATTTTTATCATGTACCTTCATAATTTAGTGAGTAAATTCTGTATATGGTAGGTGGGTAGGATTCTCTATAGCAGTGCTTTAGGACATGAAAGCTATGGGGACTTAACATACAGTTATGTATTGCTTAGCGATGGGGTGTAAGACTGTTGTTATGGGAACATCTTGGAGTGCATGTACTTAGCTGATACAGCCCGTGACACACCTATGCTTTGTGGTATAGCCATACAGGTATGGTGTGTAACTGTACTGAATGCATAGGCACCTGTAACACGATGGTAAGGATTTGTGCATCTAAAGGTATCTCCACACAGAAAAGGCACAGTAGAAATATGGTCATGTGGGACCGTCCTCGTACGTGCAGGCCTTCACTGACTGAATGTCATAATGTGGCACATCACTGTGTTTAATATTTGACCAAATGCAGTTTTCCAGGATAAGCCTGGAATCCAATTTCAATTGCTAACTATATTTCAAGGGGGGTGACAAACAGGTGGTGCTCTGCGTGCCAGTTCCACTTGGTGGTGGCCCCTGCACTCCCACGCTTAGAAGGATTCAGGAACTGGAAAGGGCGCCTGGAGCAGTTAGTGTGGGTGCTAAGGGGAGGGGAAGGCATGGGCTAGGAACCATTCATTTGCTGTCCTTGTTAACACATTTGTTGCATAAAGTAGTAGATAAAAAAGCACTTCCCTTTAAGAGTGTCTTAATTTTTACTGTGAAATGTGATATCTGAGAGGAACAAGAAAGGAAAATGGACCTTCATTATACAGCTAACTTTTTTAAATTTGAATTTTAGTGTGCTCCTAAAATTGGGGATACAACCATCCATCAATTACTACCAAGTAAGTCTTTCTTTTCTTCCTGTGTATGTCTCCCAGGGACCTCCAGCAGGGCCATTTCAGCCCATGAGCCAGCTGGGCTGCAAAGTGACCCAATGCAAACCCCACTCCCATTTAACTTTTATAATTAAACAGATTTTATTTTCTGTGCATGCTGAGTAGGAGCTGAAGGCTTCCTAGACCAGTGATTTTGAAGCACAGATTCGTGGCCTCTTTTGTGAGAAGCGTGTGCTCCAGGGTCTGTCTGGCAGGGAGGTTGAAATCTGCAGTTTGAAGAGTCACATTCACTTTTATAACAGTCTTATGTTTGTTTGTGATTAGTTTTCATGATAAAATTGTGATTTGTTTTATGATAAAATTATAGACATTTAAGCATGACAAGAGGTTATTAGCTGGTAAGCATATACAAAAGGTTGTTTTCGGCCAGCTGTGGTGACTCATGCCTGTAAATCCCAGGACCCTGGGAGGCTGAGGCTGGAGGATTGCTTGAGGCTGGAAGTTTGAGAACAGTCTGGGCAACAGAGTGAAAGCTCTACCAAGAAGTAAAAGTAGCCGAGCCTGAGAATATGTGTCTGTGGTCTCAGTTATTCAGGAGGCTGAGGTCGAAGGATTGTTTGAGCCCAGGAACGTGAGGCTGCAGTGAGCCAGGGCCACCCCACTGCACTCCAGCCTGGGCGACAGTCAGATTGCCAGATCTCTTAAAAAATAAAAAACAGTTGTTGTTTTCAAGTCTTGGATGCCTGTTTTGGAAACAAGTGTGTGCTCCTTTCTTACCCGGGGATGCTCCTGCCACCGCGGTGTAGCTGCAGCAGAGGCTGGTGTGACAGCCACAGAGCCCGGGCGTTTACTATCTGCACCTTTACAGAAAATGTTTGCAGACCCTCGCCTTACAGAAATGTATCCGCTTCTTCTAGATAGTTTTCATATTTATCACAGGTTGTGGATTTAGAAAAAGGTTACAAGTCACTAACTCCAACAGTTCTGGGTGATGGCTGGATGCTGAACAATTATTTTGATTATCTTGACAGTCTGTGAAATAAATCGGCAGCAGTGTCTTTGCTCTCAGTGGCGTCTGCTCACCTGTGCAGCCGTTTTACCGGGGTGAGGGGAGCAGTGGACTTGAGGAAGGAGTCTGTCAGCCCTTTCCAGAACCATCCCCCTCACAACCCCAGGAAGCCGTGAGATGAGCGCTTGCTGGGCTCTCTCCGTCCTCGCCTGGACTCCTGTGTGGATAGATGAGGGGATGTGCTTGCTGAGTTTGCCCTGATCTTGGTGTTCGGGAACTGATTGCAGTGGCAGTCAGAGCCACAGCGACCACCTGTTTGCCTGTTTGCCGGGCTGCTTCCGTGTGCTAATGGCGCTTGGTTAGGCGGATACTCAGAGTGGTGTCCCTTGAAAGGAGTTTGATTTATCGTCAGGAGAGATTTTCTGCTTTTGCATGCAGCATCCAGCCACTTGTCTACTCATCTGTTTTATGCGAAAATCGGGGCTACGGGAGCGCCCAGGAGAGCTGCCCACCCAGACATCTCCTGGGAAATACATTGCTGAGATGGAGACCTGCAGCCAGTCTAGGCCCTGGCGGGGTTGGCTCAGTAGAGCGGAGCTGGGGCTGGGAGATGGGGGAGCAGCTGCCTCTTGAGGGGGCTCAGAGGCAGAGCAGGAGGGCTGGGAAGGGGCTGGGTGCAAGCCGTAGGCATGAGGACCTCATCTTCCAGCAGCGCTGAACTCTGAGCAGGCTGGGGTCTTTGCCTGTTGCTGTGGTTGCCTAGTGCTGGGGGGAGAGAGGGACAGAGCCCCTCCAAGCACGCCACATGGTGGAAGAATCTGGGCCTATGGCCATGCAGCTGGAGAGGAAGGGACAGTGTGGGGAGCTTGGACTTGGCCGTTTGGGACAAGGGGATGGGAGAGACAGGTCCTTCCTGGAGCCTCCATAGGAGTGACATTTGCTGGGGTCAGCAACTTGGCAAGAGGAGGGTGATTCAGACCCTGTCGGGACAGCTCTCTGCGAAGTCCAGGAAGAGAGGTATGGATGGGAGGGAAGCCATGGGTGGAAAAGAAGGCTTCCAATGGAAGGCAGTGAAAACTTACCGTGGGAAAGAGGAGGAGGAGGAGGCCGCGGAGCTGGGACAGGAATGGCAGCCGGCAGCAGGGCGTCAGGGCAGCAGGCACTCAGGAGGCCCACGGGAGAGCTTCCTGGAAGCAGTGGACTATGTGGGCAGGCAGGCAAGGGGCAAAAGCCCCTGCTGGAGCAGTCCCAGCTCAGTGCCCCCCAAAGCCAGAGCAAGAGGCTGAGAGGATGCAAGTACCGTCCTAGGTTTGACTCAGAGGCTGGAGGCAGAAGCAGCAGGGGAGCACTCCCTCAGCAGAGTGGGGAGGAGCCCTCATCCGTGAGGAGGTTGCAGCACAGAGGTCTAGGTTTGCAGTTCAGGACCAGTAGGTGAGGGGTCCCAGGGTCTGTCTGCTGTGAAGGAGAACATGTTTACCACGGGGAGGAGGCCAGGAGAGAGAGAGCCTTGAGAGTGAGGGCGAGAAAGCTTTGCGGGCCGTGAAGGGCGGAGTAGGAGTCGGTGGTTGAGGGTGGCTGTGGCAGGTGGCCTTTCAGGTGAGACAGCCCAGGAAGGAGTGGGTGGGGCCCAGAGAGACCCTGGGAGGAGGCAAGCTCTGCCCTCCAGAGAAACAGGAGCAGAGAGAAAACGGCCACGCGAGCAGCCTGCGATCTGGGATAACACCCAGGCTGCCAGCATCCCCTGCTTCGCTGGTGGGGGGTGGGGGGCTTCATTCTCACACCGCGATGGCTCTGTCCGTGCCAGCCAGGGGAGAGCAGGACACTGTGACTGCTGCACTCGGGTTAGCCCAGAACTCTCAGGTCAGCCCAGAACTCTCAGGTCTTTTCCGTTGAAGTTTAATTTCTAATGCACTTTTATTTAATATCAGGTTGCAGATTTTAAAGATGCCCTTGCCAGAGTATATAGAGTGATACCCAAAATCCACTGCCTTCCGCCAAGCCAGGTAGACAGTTACATTTTCTCTTCCTTTTTTTTCTCAAGAAGACAAGTTCTCCTTTCCTGACTGCCTTGTCTTCACCGTGCAGTTCCCAGGGGCAGACTTGTATTTGTACATTTGTGTCTGTAATGTGTACATGTGCAGTGTGCGTGGGCGTGTTTGTGTACAGGGCCTGCACATCTGTGTGCATGTGCAGTGTGTGTGTGGACTTGCATGAGTGTGTACATGGCCTGTGCATCTGTGTGCATGTGCAGGGTGTGTGGGCGTGTGTGTGTACAGGGCCTATGCATCTGTGTGCATGTGCAGTGCATGTGGGTGTGTGTGAATGTGTACATGGCCTGTGCATCTGTGTACATGTGCAGTGTGTGTGGGCGTGTGTGTGTACATGGCCTGTGCATCTGTGTGCATGTGCAGTGACTGTGTACAGGGCCTATGCATCTGTGTTCATGTGCAGTGTGTGGTCGTGTGGGTGTACATGGCCTGTGCATCTGTGTTCATGTGCAGTGCATGTGGGCGTGTGTGTTTACAGGGCCTGTGCATCTATGTGCATGTGCAGTGTGTGTGGGTGTGTGGATGTGTGTACATGGGCCTGTGCATCTGTGTGCATGTGCAGTGCGTGTGGGCATGTGTGTGTACAGGGCCTGTGCATCTGTGTGCATGTGCAGTGTGTGTGGGCATGTGTGTGTGTGTACATGGGTCTGTGCATCTGTGTGCATGTGCAGTGTGTGTGGACGTGTGCATGTGCAGTGTGTGGGGGCATGTGTGTGTGTGTGTACATGGGTCTGTGTATCTGTGTGCATGTGCAGTGTGTAGATGTGTGTGAGTGTGTACATGGCCTGTTCATCTGTGTGCATGTACAGTGTGTGTGGCTGTGTGTGTGTACATGGTCCTATGCATCTGTGTGCATGTGCAGTGTGTGTAGGCATGTGTGTGTGTACATGGCCTGTGCATCTGTGTGCATGTGCAGTGTGTGTGTGTGTGTGTGTGTGTGTACATGGGCCTGTGCATCTGTGTGCATGTGCAGTGTGTGTGGGAATGTGTGAATGTGTACGTGGCCTGTGCATCTGTGTGCATGTGCAGTATGTGTGGGCTTGCATGAGTGTGTACATGGGCCTGTGCATCTCTGTGCATGTGCAGTGTGTGTGGGCGTGTGTGAGTGTGTATGTGGTCTGTGCATCTGTGTTCATGTGCAGTGTATGTGAGCATGTGTGTGTACATGGGGCTATGCATCTTTGGGCAGTGTGTGTGTGTGTACATGGCCTGTGTATCTGTGTGCATGTGCTGTGTGTGTGTGTGTGTGTGTACATGGCCTGTGCATCTGTGTGCATGTGCTGTGTGTGTGTGTGTGTGTGTACATGGCCTGTGCATCTGTGTGCATGTGCATGTGAACATGTACACGTGGGTATGTGCTGTGTGTGTGATGTATGGTTGCATGGGCCTGTTCTATATGTGTACACAGGTCTGTGTGTCTGTGTATGTGGGCTGTGGGCACACGTGTGTCTATGTGAGCGGACATGGCTCCTTGACACCATGCTAGGACAAGGTTTGTCTTCCTGCTTATCTTTATCAAGAGTGTATCTGTTCTTTTAGCAATAGGGTACTGTTGCCTTTTTGGCCTATAAAACCCATTTCTTCTCTTAATATCTTGATAGGTATGTTGTGTGCTGTTGTATCTGTGTGTGTCTTTGTAGATGTGGAAATTGCTTATTAATTTTCTCTAAGATAAAAGCAGAGGCTTTTCAACAGGGCTGCCAGGCTGGCCTCTGGTGGTGACCAGGAGCCCCAAGCCCCAAACCCAGCTCCCCTGCCCACAAGCAAGTCACCTGGGGCTGCCTGCTCCAATTTATTGTGCACCCGCCTCCTGCTAAATGAAGGGATCTGTTCTTCCAACCTGGAACCTGAGCTGTGGAGCCTCTGCTTTTGTTATCTTCAAGTTCTAAAAGTTCATGATCATAAGACCTTGATGATAACCCAAGATCTGAATTCTAAAGTGTCTTTCATTGTTTATTTTTAGGATGAGGAAGTCCAGACAATTGGCCAGATAGAACTGTGCCTCACTAAGCAAGACCAGAAACTGCAGAACTGCACCGAACCGGGGCAGGAGCCGCCCCCCGAGAAGGAAGTCTGGCTGGCGGGTGGGGGCACCGAGAGCCAGGGTCTGCGGGTCTGTGAAGATGGCCCGGTCTTTTATCCCCCACCTAAAAAGGCCAAGCACTGATGCCCATGTTTGGGAACTTTTCTGTGTTTTAAAAAGCAAGAAAAATTCACAAACTGCAGCTTTCTATAAAACAACTCCAAAGGGAAGTCTCGTGTTTGCTTTTGAACAGCAAGCCTTCATGTTTGCTCTGCTGTTTTCCTTCCGTGCCTGTGAACTGGGTTTTGTAGTCCACGTAGAGATGGCGTGCATGTGAAGTTCATGGGAGAAAGGAGCTCTCCCACGCCTGAGTGGCTGCTTTGTGGTTGGGATGATAAAGCTCACAGATCGTTCTTTTCTTCTCCATTACGCCCTGCAGTGCCCTGGTAGATCAGGCAGGCATGCTTGGAGTTTGGGCAGATGGCACCGATTCAGGGAACCCTCTCGCCCAGTGTTCCCCTCAGAGCATGTTGCCTTCTTGGTGTGGGGACCCTGTCAGGACAAAGAGGGCTGCACATGGCAGGAGCCAGTGCCTCGTGGGCCTGGGGGGTGTCCCTAGCGCAGAGTGTGCCTGTTTCAGGTGGCCAGAGCCCCAGGACATCACTCCCTGGCCAGCTGCTCCCTTGTCAGAGGCCTGCTGTGGTCATAGGCGTGTCCTGGAATGGTGACTTTGCTGCTCCTGCCCGAGGAGATTTGGGTGTATTCGCGGAGCAGCCAGCCCCCGTCTCCATCAAGCAGTCTCTTCTGGGTTACTGCAAGGTTAGTTTCTGTCAGGCCTCACTTCTTATCAGAGGGTAGCCAGATCCATTCACTGATAAGTATTTAGAAATGTAAATGGAGTCCCCAGTGATATGTGCCAGGCCTACATCGTGTGTTCCAGAACTGGGAGGCGCCCTTTCCTTTTACACCTGTGATGACGTGGCTCTCGCGTCAGGCAGACTGCTGCACCCACGGTCTCGGCCTGCCGTGCAGGGTTTTCGCTCGTGTGCTGAGGCGTCGGGGCAGTGCAGGGCGGTGCTTTGCATGAGTTGTTAAGACCGCCTGTTGGCATTGTCTCCGGGTCTCCTGGCCTCTGCTCTCTAAATCCTTTTCTCTGTTTGTCTTAATCACGTTAACATCCTGTTTATTTAATATCCTATTTATGTTTTATTCAACATACATTTAAAATAGAACTTACTGTGTGGCAGGCATTGTGTTCAACACGTGGAATATTTAATCCTCAGAATAACCATGTTGTCAACATAATTTGCAAAAAAGAAATTAAAAAAACAGCTGTATCAATGCCTGTGAATGGGTTTACTCACCCTTTTAAAGAAGAGATTTTCAAATTGGCTCAAACCAAAACCTCGCTTCATAGTGTCTACCAGACAAGCTGAAATGCAAAATGTTCAGAGAGAGACAAAGGTTCACCAGGCAGATAGGACAGTGAGAAAGCAGGTGTCGCAGCCCTGATCCCAGACTGAGTGGCCTCTGCCTCCCCCGCCAGCATTAAAGGAGACGCAGGAAGGCCCTCGGCCCCTCAGGAACGAGCTCAGGGAGCACCTGGCCAGGCCTGACAGCTCCTTCAGACAGACAGACTGAGACCATCAGGGATTCTATGGAAGCTGTCTCTTTATTTTGTCTCTTCTGTAGTAGAGGGAGGCAGTCAGCCCTCTTCTGCAGCTGTGGGGAAGGCCAGTGGAGCCCGAGGGTCCAGGGTCCCCACGCTCTCATTGTCCCTCCACCCTTCTCTGAGCTCCTTTCTGTCTCCAGTGTTTTTCTGTCAGCTTGGCAGGGCAGGACTGGTGGTTTGTGTTTGGATGCCTGGGAAAGGGTTGAGGTCTGATTTCCTGCATTTGCTGCGCGTGCTCAGGCAGTGGGTGTAATACAGGGCGTGGGCCCTCAAGCCTCGGTGTCCTTTAAAAGATGGCAATTCTTTTTTTTTTTTTGGGGGGGTCACTTTGCAAACACAGGGCTCAAGGCTAGCGTTTTATCTTCATTATTCCCAGATGAGCTGGTGGATTTGAACAGACTTCCTATTCAAATTGCATTGATTCTGTAGCCTTGGGGGATCCAGGAAAGCAGCCTCTCAGAGGATGTCTTCGGTCGGCTGCCTTTGTGGTTTTTAAACAAGCACTTCTTGTTTTTTAAGTAGCATGTGTTTATTATATGAATCTGAGCGTTTGAGAGCGGACTGGGTCGCTAACAGGGGCACATCCTGGGGGGAGGAGTGGGCTGTGGAGTAAACATGGACTGCTGAGTGCTGGTTCCCTGCCAATGTCACCTCTGCGAAGTGGAAGAAAGCACTGGAGAGGGGCTGGCACAGGTAAATGCTTGGATCCCTCAATATTTCTATTTTGACCTAGAGCTCATTAGCATAAGCATTTGATAACCTGCACCAGGTCACGTAATACAAGGCACTCACGAGCCTCAGGAGACAGGAGAAGGGGAAGAGTCAGCATTCAGTGTTCACTGACGGAGATCAGGTCCCAGCATGTGTTTTTACATCATTAAACAAGGAGGTCATGCGCATTTTCCAGATTCAACTCAGGAAGATGCAACTCTGACCACGTGATTCTCACTTTAACACTTGGCAGAGGTGGTAGAGAAAGGCCTCCCGTGTGAGTGGGGTCTGAGGCTTGTATGTGTGGAAGGAGGAGCAGGCCGGGCTCTGGGATCAGGGTGTACGAGTGTCTCCCACGGGGACAGAGAAGCAGGTACCTCTCAGGATGCAGAACAGCCAGGAGGGGCAGCTGGCCTGGGTCTCGGCCAGGACGGGTCTCGGCCAGGACAGGCCTCTGCCGGGAGTGTCTCTGCAGCACCGTGGAAAAGAGGACCCTGGAACGAGGCCACAGGGATGAGAGGAACAGCGAGAAAAGAAAACGAAGTGCCCATGAAACTCCTCCAGATCAGCACCTTAGCGGCGCTGTTGCTGTGCCTGAGAGCATTTCTCTTGCCCAGGAGGGGGCAATGCTTTGTCACTAGAAAGCAATGCCTCCCTCCAAGCTAGCAGTGCAAGATTATTATGTGTTTGAATTACTAACACTAGCAATTGTATCGTATTCAGAACTAGGAATCTAGTTCTAAGTACTAAGTACTTTTTTTTTTTGTCCAGGTTGGAGTGCAGTGGTGTGATATCGGCTCACTGCAACCTCTGCCTCCTGGGTTCAAGTGATTCTGTTGCCTCAGCCTCCTGAGTAGCTGAGACTACAGGCACATGCCACCACACACGGCTAATTTTTGTATTTTGAGGAGAGACGGCATTCCACTGTGTTGGTCAGGCTGTTCTAGAACTCCTGACCTCAGGTGCTCTGCCCATCTCAGCCTCCCAGAGTACTAGGATTACAGGCGTGAGCCACCATGCCGGGCCTAGGTATCTTAGCTTTCCATTGAAACTTTCGCCTCTATCTCAGCAAATGACATCACCATCCACTTATTCCAGGTAGAAACCTCAAAGTGAACTCCAAAATCTTTTTTTCAGTTTTGCCTAAATTATGAAAGTATTCTTAATTATATTCAGTTTCTCCTTCTCCTTATTGACTTAGTTCAGAGCCTCAGTTTCCTGTTTGGGCCATGACTGACAGCCACCCCATCTGACTCAGTGCTAGATGCTGGCACCCTGTTTGTGCCACTCTCCTGAACCATAGCTCTCTGCTCCCCGATCATGCCTCCAGTCCAGCACGGTGGCTCAGGGATCATCCCTCAACTCCACCCGCCCTGTTGGCAGTGACTCCACCCACTCCCCCATGGCCATGAGGGCTCTGCTGAGCACTTCTTCAGGCCTGAATTCTCCACACAGTTTGGGTGGCCTGGAGTGCCCTACTCATCTAGTTTAGCAAGTTCCATTGGCTGTCAACACCAGCTCCGTGGTTGGCCCTTAAGAGTTCTCTGCAGTCTTAGGCGGCTCTGGGCCTCCATGCCTGGGGACCAGGGCCTCCACTCTTCCAGCTCTTGTGTTACAATGAAGGTGCCGCTGGATGGCACAGGGGAGGGCTGTACAAGGTCAATGCGGGTGATGTGACAGAGGCGAGGACGGGACAGCAGAGGCGGTGGGTGTTTGGTGCAGGTGAGGACTGGGTGGGGAAGGTGAGGGATGGGCGGGGAAGGTGAGTGCTGGGCAGTGTGAGTGAGGGCTAGATGGCATGGGTGAGGGCTAGGTGGCATAGATGAGGCCTGAGCAGTGGAAGTGTGAACTGCACATTGTAGGTGTGGGCTGGATGGTGGAAGTGTGGGCTGGCGGGGGAGGTGAGGGCTGGATGGCATAGATGAGGCCTGGGTGCTGTAGGTGAGGGCTGGGCAGCAGAGGTGAGGGCGTGGCAGTGTCAGTGTGGGCTAGATGGCAGGGAAAATGCCTGGATGACCGGGTAGAGGCCTGGTGGGAGAAGTGAGGTCTGGACAGTGGGGTGAGGCCTGGCTGGTGTAGATGAGGCCTGCACAGTGGAGGTGAGGCCTGTACGTCTCCTACCATTAAACCAAGAGCTGTCCATTGATTCATTCCACACTTTTTCAACACTTTCCATGAGCTGCCTCTCTCCTAGGCACTGGGCCATGACCATGAGGGCTCTCTTTCCTCTGGGAGCTCACTCTGGCGCAGGGCGACAGTAAGGGAAAAGAGGAGTGTAGCTGGAGCATTTGATGGTGGTGGGTTGGAGGGAGGGAGGGAGGAGGTCAGGGTTATGAAGGCGGTCAGGGAAGCCTTCCTTAGAACCTGAAGAAAGGGAGACAGCAGCCGCGGGGAAGGACCTGAGGACCCTAATGGCCGTGTCACACTACAGAGGCCTGGACTTTGCCCAACTTGCTTCTGCTCCACAAGTGCACCCCTGTGTCTCAGGCACATCAGCTCTAAGCCGGCGCTCTCTAGTGACGGAGTGAATAAATGAATAAAATAGAAAAGAGAGGCCAGGCATGGTGGCTCACACCTGTAATCCCAGCACTTTGGGAGGCCAAGGTAGGTGGATTCCAAGCTCAGGAGTTCAAGACCAGCCTGGCCAACACAGTGAAATCCCTGTCTCTACTAAAAATACAAAAATTAGCTGGGCATGGTGGCAGGCACCTGTAGTTCCAACTGCTTGGGAGGCTGAGGCAGGAGAACTGCTTGAACCCGGGAGGCAGAGGCGCAGTGAGCTGAGATCACACCACTGCGCTCTAGCCTAGGCAAAAAAAAAAAAAAAAAAAGAGCATGTGACACAGCGATCCGGTCAGAAGGTGCCGGCTGTTGGCTTCTCTCCATGCCCAGATGAAGAAAACACACAAATGGCCTGGTTTTACTTTTTGTTTCTGTGAACTTTTATCAGGAATAAAAATAATTTAATCCAGGTCCTAAGACAACTAAGAATTGTAAAATATTTTCAAAATTCAACTATATTGGCTAGATACATCACTACAAAAGGCTGGAAAAGACTCAGAAGTTAAAATGCTAGTTTTCCTCACAAGTTCTAGCTCATGAATTTACCAGGATAGAATCGCAGATACTAAGTCAATATCCGTGCGTCTATAGAACGTAAGTTGTTCACTGGACGAACTACGTTTCCCATAGAAGGGCGGTAGTGAGGGTTTTCTTATCTGCAGCAAAATCTCTGACAGATGATGAGAAATGCTGCAGCTTTATGTCATTTTTCTTGATGATAATTCTATTTTTTTCTGAGTGACTGTAATGAGCTTTCCATTTATTTTAGACAAAAAGGACAGAATTAGCATTTCAGGCTCAGATGATAGTGATTAGAAAGTTTGAGATGGATAAAGTTAAGGTCCATTAAATGCTGTATTGACTTTATGCTGATGTGCTTTTCACATTTCAGACCTGTACATTCTTAGGCATTTACATTCCCTTTGTTTGAGGGAGCAAGGATTACACAATAACTTTTTCCTACCCACTTTTAAGACTGAAAAAGTCTGCAGAGTGGCAGTGGCCCATTTTTACCAGCAAAGACATTGGACCTTGTGTGTACCGCTTTGTCGGTGGTACCTGTCAGCACCTGCTCTGCTGTCTCGATGACTGTGTCTCGGGCTGCACCCTGAGGCGTGAGCTTCCATGCTGCCCTGCACCCAGTACAGCTACTTGGGCATGGTAGGTGTTTTGAAAATATTTAACCTGAATTGAGGAAAGACGGCCAGCAATGGCCCAAAGATAACAATATACATCAAAAGCCATGCACTGGTTAAATTTAGAAGATTCAGCCAGTCATCAAGATGCTCCCAGTATTCAGGGGCTTGGTACCAGTTTTGATTTATTCAAAACTGGAATGTCACCCGATTGGTTTTTCTCTCAATGTTTTAGAGCAGAACAGACACAGCTATGGGAAGAGCTATTTGAGTGGCCTCTGTTCGGGGTGATTGGAGTCTCCCCCAAGTTAATCATTCTCCTTAAGTCAATGAGTAACATTTTGTTACAACGGAGAATCTAACCTGTGACAATGACAGGAAATCAAGTGGTTTTTGTGATGTGGAGTCAGTGGGATGCAACTTGCTAATGATGAGAGATGAGGTGGAAGATATCAGGCAAACACTAACAAAACAGGATCACTGTAACTCAGATAACCACACTTTTCAAGCATGTGAGTGAGTAATCCATAATCCCATTTACAGAAACTTTTCACATTTATAATAACGTCCCCAACGAAAACATGTAAACATGATCAAATATATGATTAGCAGTTAGGATACTTATAAATAAAAAATGGAAGCTGTCTTTTAAAATAGAAGGAATTATGATTGGTGTGGTGGCCCACGCCTGTAATCCCACCACTTTGGGAGGCCGAGGTAGGTGGATCACGAGGTCAGGAGTTTAAGACCAGCCTGGCCAAGATGGTGAAACCCCATCTCTACTAAAAATACAAAAATTAGCTGGCCATGGTGGCAGGAAGCTGAGGCAGAGAATTGCTTGAACCCAGGAGGCAGAGGTTGCAGTGAGCTGCGATTGCACCTCTGCACTCCAGCTTGGGTGACAGGGTGAGACTCCATCTCAAAAAAAAAAAAAAGAGGGTGTTACTTGACTGAAGTAATTAAAAATTTCAGCTTGTCCACCTAAATGACAGACAGGCTCTTTAAAAGAAAATGATATTTTTTGGGGCACAGGGCATTGCAATGGGAATATGTGTGCCATAGTAAACTGTGCATATTCGGGGGATAAAGGAGGACAAAGGCTTGTAAGGGGAAAATACAAGAGGATTACTTCACTGTTTTGTGATGATTGTCTTTGATTACAGGATGAATAACAAGGGCGAGGCCAGTCCAGGGTGGGACGGGCAGTGGCTGGTCAAATGCACTTGCAGAAGCATGTTTTTGTGTCACCTTGTGATGCCTTTGTGCAGTTGTGTTTTTGTAGTCTTTTTTGTTACCAGGCATCTAGGTGTGAGAACCCAGTCTCCATGGCCTCCCTGGTTTGCCTTGTGAAGGTTCTTTGTTTAGCGACAGTTAACAAATGACAGTTACACACACACACACACACACACACACACATACATATACATGGATGATGATTTTTCTAAGGTGATTTCTAGGAGGCAGATGGCAGCTTGTTTTTACTGAGGTGACAGGACTTGTTCAATAAAAAATTAGGAGCTCTTTCCTCTTCTAAATGCTGTTGCCGGCAACGCTGTCACTTCTCTTTGTCCCTAGTGTGGGTGTGGTGATCAAAATCAGATGTGCAGAGGAGTGGAAAGTGTGGATGGCGGAAGCAAGGTGTGTTACAAAGTTTGACTTGCTTTTTTTTTTTTTTTTTTTTGAGATGAAGTCTCACTCTGTCACACAGGCTGGGGTGACATGGCACAATCTCAGCTTATTACAACCTCTGCCTCCCAGGTTCAAGCGATTCTCCTGCCTCATCCTCCTGAGTAGCTGGTACTACAGGTGCGCACCACCACCCCTGGTTAACTTTTGTATTTTTAGTAGAAACAGGGTTTCATCATATTGGCCAGGCTGGTCTCCAAGTTCTGACCTGTGATCTGCCCGCCTCGGCCTCCCAGAGTGCTGGGATTACAGGCGTGAGCCATGGTGCCCAGCCTGGCCTTGCTCTTTCATGAAAACTTTTGCTCTTTTCCTATGTGATGGGATGCCTTTTCCTTTTATCAGTGATTTTTCTGTAGTTAGCAGTCTCCCTACAAAAGGGTTGGTCCATTGCTTAAGAATGTGGTATGTCTTCTACTACTCATTTTAATTTCAACAGATTGGTAGCTAATTTTTACACTGGGCCAGGCAAGTTGCTGCTTTTGTGTTATCTTTTTTGCTACTGTGAGTCACTGGACCATTTCTGACACATGGTAATGCAGGGAAGCAGGGGCGTGGATGTTGAGAACATATCACTGCATTTACACTTGGCCATAGCTGTGAAGTTCAGGCAGTTTAACACATTTGTATTAAAATAATGGAATTATAACAAAAATAGAGCCCAGAAAAATTGTTCTACTTTCCTTTTAGATTTTCTGTTCAACATGGTGGCTAATTTTCTGCATCAACTTGGCTGGGTTTGGGATGCCCAGATATTTGGTTGAACATTATTCTGGAAGTTTCTGTGAGGGTGCTCTTGGATGAGATGAGCACTCGAGTAAGTGGATTTGAGTGGAGGAGAGAGCCCTCCCTAACGTGGGTGGGCCTCATCCTGTCAGTGGAGGCCTGAATACAACAAGACTCACCTCCCGCGAGCAAGAGAGAATTCTCCAGCATACAGCGTTTGGGCTTAACTACAGATTTTGGACTTGCCAGCCTTTGTAATCACATGAGCCAATTCCTTAAAATAGATTGATGTCCCTGCATGCACACATCCTATTGGTTCTGTTTCTCTGGAGAGCCTGACTAATACATCCACTGTGAGTCAACATCGCCTGCTGGGTACACATAGGCTCCCACACACCTGACCTCCCTGGGCGCTCGCTAAGCTGTTCCTGGTGTTCTCCTTTTTGGGGGCAGATGAAGGGAGAACATATGGTTTCATGCAGGGCTTCCTGGACAGCTTCCACTCCCAAGAAAAAACAAGTATGCACAGACACAGATTTTACCACCAACATGAACAGAATAGGTGGAAACAGCCAAAATCTGGAACCAAAGAGTGTGGCGACAAGTAACCCCCTACCAGCCCCATCCCTTAGTCATGTGAGGCCTCTCCCTAGATGTCTGGACACCTGATTCCGTATTTCTTTTTCTTTTTAAATGATTAAGTTTACAGGAAATTTGCAAGAATGGTGCAAAGAATTGTTTTCCCCCTAAAACATTTGAGACTAAGCTGTTGCCATGATGCACATCACCCCTAGATACTTAGGGCACGTTTTCTACAACGGATATTCTCTTATACCTAACAGCATAACCCCCTGGATCAAGAAATGGGCCTGGTGCATCACTGTCACCCATTCACAGACCTCATTTCGCTGTCACCAGTTGTCTCAACAATTTCCTTTGATGCAAAAGCCTCCACCCAGGACCCGCAGGGTATTTGGTTGTTGTGCCCCATGTTCTCCTGCCGTCTGGAACACTGCCCGGGACTTCTTGGCTTTTGTGGCCCTGGCACTTGTGAAGATTGCAGGTGGTTGTTCTGTAGACTGTCCCTCAGTTTAGCTTCCCCTGGCATTTCCTTGGGGCACACTTCTAGGGTAAGCACTGGGGGTTCTCCTTGTGACATCTTGTTAGACGGCACGCGACCCTCACTGGGTCCAGGTCTGTCAGCTCAAGTCTTAGGTTTTCATTTCTTCTTTATAATTAATAGGACTCGGAAGTTGTGTAAATATTCCATTCCTCATTTAGGGATTTAAGTCAATATGGAGTTGTTTCCTATTTCATCCTGTGACTTAAAATCCATTGCTTTCATTATGGCTTAAATAGCCCCCTTTTGGCCAGGGAGCCTCCCAGCCTGGTGTCTGGTTCGTCTTACCGCCTCTGGGCCGATGTTTGAGCCCTTCTTATGCTCAGGCATTACAGTGCGTTCTAGTTCGTGGCTTCCCAAAGCTGGAGCCGGCCGGACCTCCCCGGAGAGAAGTGCCGCCCTGCACACACATGGACATCTGCATTCACTTCCACTTGATCCACATATACTGCAAGCTGTGGGTTCACACCAATGCTTTTAATTCTAATCTCATACTGCAGAGACCATTCTAGTTTTCTTTCTGTCCATATTTGTAACTTTCCCTAATATTGATAAACCTGACTCCCACTGTCTCTACTTATTTTATCAATCTATGTGTACGCTACTGGGCTGTGCGGCTGTCTACCCGGCAGATGGGGGTGCCACCTCCCCAAGTACTGACATGCCCTGCCAGGCCTCTGCCATCCTCCACTGTCACAGTTCTTCATTCCCCTGGGGCCTAATATCCTACGATGAAGAAGGGAGGGAGGGAACAGAGAGGGAAGGAAATCTTACCATGCTTCAAAGCATTATAATGTTTTCATTTTTAGAATTTGTCAAGTCCGTTCATGTGCACACTTACATATTCACACTGAAGAAGTAAAACAGGCACAAGACCAAAGCGAGGAGGATTTGTGTTTGTTGTGTTCTAACAGCCAACGCACAGGCATGTGCTGTGTGGGTCCCTGCGGAGAACTGGGACGATCCTCTGTCCGCAGAGTTAGGAAAGGAGGCTGCCCTGGCTGTCCCCGCCGAAGGCCAGCCTCCGAGGCTGCAGAGTTCATCCAGAGAAGCTTCATTACTGGCGTGCGGGGGGACTGACGCGTTCCCTCCTCTGCTGAGTTACAGTGGTGTTTCTAGTTCCCTATAGCATGTATTTTTGTGATGCTGTGACAACATGTTTTCACAACAATTTGTTTTCTTCTCTCTCCTGCTTCCCATGCTGGCGGTGGCAGGGAGAACAGGGGCACTTCTGTGGAACATGTCTGCCTGGCAGGAGGGAAGGTGTCTTCTGGGAGCCTCCAGAAGGTGCACTTGCAGACAGCTGAGCTGAGCAGAGCTGAGCAGAGCAGAGCTTGTCACCCAGAGGGAGGTTCAAGGGAAAGGCTAAGTGAGCAGGCAGTGTTCTGTCTTGAACAGCCAAGGATGAGAGCATGTCCTTGAGCGTGGGAGAGAGAAGTCACATTGCTGCACTAATGTTTATGCTTCAGAGAGCTCATGGGATGCTGCGCAAATCTACGGCTATTTGCCTAGGACCTGATAAGGTTCTGTGCCCATGAATGAGGGCAGAATCTTGTATTCAGCATCCTGCCTCCCCGGTGTGGTCTGATGGAGCAGTCTCCTCTCAGAGTTTCCAAGGCAGATGCAATGTAGCAGGCAGGGAGTGTTTGCTTTTCTCCCGCCAGGCTTATTACAGAGGCCCTCAAATAGGAGACCAGGAAGCAGAACTGTGACATGATGGATATTTAATACATGGCTCTTCTGCTGTGTGTGTGCCATCTTATGTTGGTTTCACCCCAAATGAGATGCCAGTGAGGAGACACTGATTCCTTTGTGAGTCACTGGAGAATCTGCCACATACCATGGTCCTGCAGGTCTGTGGCCAGGCAGACACTGAGACTCCAGCCCCCCGCCCTAGCCAGCTCTCCTGACTGTCCTGTCCTCCATAAACTGCTTGGAGCACCAAGGACAGACACAAAAGGCGGCCACCAGCACTGCCCGGTGCTCACCCTCTTGGCTTCATTATCTTACAAGACTTTCTTGTGTGCTTTGCATGTGGGATTTGCTGGGCAGTGGGCCAGAATGAAACAGGAAATCCTAGACAAGCACAATGCAACTAAGCTTTGAGTTTCACAGAAAAACCACACAAATCAATAATATTATGCAAGGGCTATTTTAAAATTAATAATAGCCTATTGCTGATGAGCAGTTGAGAAAGCTGCTTATGTCACATCCCACAGCCAGGAAAGCTGTGAAGACGGGGGAAGGACCTGCATCTTGCCCTGGAATGTGGGTTCCGGGACAGAGTGGGGGTCCTCGGCGGAAAGGAACATTCAGAAAACTCCTGAATCAAAGTGGCTTTTATTCCACATGTTCTAGCTTAATAAAGATATCCACCTTGATTTGGAGGTTGACTAGGAGAAAGCACTGGCAAAATGCCAGCTGGACAAAAGTAAGATATACTCAGAAAGCCAATGCATCAGGATTCACTAGCCAGTCATAAAGACATTTGGGCAGATTTTCACCCAATCCAGGTAGCAAGAGAGCAAGAGAAGCACCAACAGGCCCCAGTTCATGAACTCACACTGCGAGGAAGTCAGCTATGTGTCCGCTGGAGCCTGCTGCTCGGGTAGGTGAGCTGGCATTGAGGAGTTGGTGGGAAGAATGGGGCCGGGCAGGGAGGTGAGCTGGCATTGAGGAGTTGGTGGGGAGAGTGGGACTGGGCAGGGAGGTGAGCTGGAATCAGGAGTTGGTAGGGAGAGTGGGTTGGGCCTTCAGGTGGGGTGGATGGTGACAGCAGTGACATCAGCAGGTAATGACCTGGGCATGCAGCAGTGGTGGGTGGAGATGGTGGGGCAGCATGCAGCTTCTGAACAGGAGTGGGCAGCGTGGGAAAGGGGTTCAAGGCCTCAAGGACATACCGAGGTGCTGGAGGTGGAGAAGGAAGAAGCCTTGGCAAAACCTGCAGCAATCGCACCAGGGAGGGCACCGGCGGTCAGAGGGGACCAGGCAGCCGGGGAGGGCACCGGCGGTCAGAGGGGACCAGGCAGCCGGGGAGGGCACCGGCGGTCAGAGGGGACCAGGCAGCCGGGGAGGGCACCGGCGGTCAGAGGGGACCAGGTGACCGACCGCAGTGGAGCGAGGGTGGGGAGAGAAGTTAGAGGTCTCAGTTTGAAAGCATGCACGGCACAGGAAAGGTGGGAACAAAGGCCCGCCACAGAAATTTAGGATTTGTCGGGCTCACGGCTGAGTGGGAGGACAGCGTGACTGCAGGCTGTGGGGCTGCAGGGCCACGGGCGCTCTGTGGGGGATGATGGAAAGGCAGTGCGAAAGGCCTGAAGAGACAGACCCTGGGAGTCCTAGCTGGTTCCTGGATGGAAATTCTTTGACCAGTGTCCTGTACGTCCTAAAGGGAAAAGTACAGGTGCTCTGGAGGGGTGCGTGCTCCACACCTAGAGTTGTGCTCTGGAGGGACGTGTACTCCACACTCGTGCTTGTGCTATGCTTTCACCGTGCGGGCAGCACGCATGTGGGCATCATGGTCTGGGAGACCTCCCAGCAGGAGTGTGGTCACCCTGCTGTTCCTGGCAACTCTTGCACTTCCCGATGGGTCTCACCTTGTTTTGTTTCATTCATTGGTTCACTTGTTTATTCGGCAACTATTTGCGGAGTTCCTGCTCTGAGGGAGGAACAGTGAGCCAGGGGTTGGGAGTACGTGGGTGATGGGAGGAATGTGGTCCCTGCTGCTTCGCTTCCCACGGCTCTGAAAGGGGATGCACGCAGTGCTGTGAGCACCGAGGCTGTGGAGCACGGGTAGACTGGGCACCACTCAGCCCCCACCCCTCTTCAGGTAGACCAGGCGCCACCCAGCCCCCCATCTGTCTTCAGGTAGACCCACTACCATCCAGCCCCCCATCCTGCTTCAGTAGACCCAATACCACCCAGCCCCCAGCCCTCTTCAGTAGACCTGGTACCACTGAGCTTCCCCTTCCTTTTCAGGTAGACCCAGTGCCACCCAACTTCCCCATTCCTCTTCTCTCGGCTTCTCTATTTCATTTCTTGAACAGAGAATCTCCCTCCCATGGTCTCTGTGGTTTCCAGAATGGAAAAAACTTAAATATCTCTACACAACCCCCACCAAAGACTTTCAGGAGGTCAAAACCCCCGATCTCCTTGCACGTCTGCTGTGGGTTTCACACAAGGCTGCGTACACATGCTTTTATGTGCCTGTCCGGCAGCAGAAGCCACGTGAGTGGCAGGAGGATGGGGCCCTTCGCGCCTCCATGGAAACCCAGCTCGCCTGGGCTGTGCTGGAGGCAGTGCCTGTCTCCGCTGGCTGCAGTCAAGGCTGGGAGCAAAACGAGGGAGGCCACAGGCCCGTAAAACAGTGGTATCTGCAGTGTGGCAAAGCCACCTGCCACACTTTCTACTCAGTGCTGGGAATCACAGCATACATCCAGCTAGGCTGGAATCGGGGTGCTTGGCTCCCCAGGTTTTTGCTCACACTCCTTCAATGGGTCACAGTCCTGTGCTCGCGTCATGTTTTGCCAGCTGCGTGGTTCCCTCTGAGCTGCAGAATCAGGCAGAGCAGAAGGCTCGGGTGATGCAGCGTTCACCTTCCTAGCTGGGAATTAGTTGGCAGCGGCTGCATGGCTCTGACATTCATTTAAAATATAACCTGCAAGGAGCAAGGAAAAGCCTGCAGGCAGCACACCTTTTTCACCCTCAGATCGATTTTCTCAGCATCCTTCCTGCCCCTCAGTGGACATGCTGAGCTGTTCTGAGCCCCTTTCACCTGTGCTGGGAGCCTAAGTCAGGCAGAGCGGCGTCCTGCAGCTCGTTTGCCTCTCAGTGGCCCCCGCTGCCTCTTCCCTCGTGGCCAGCGGCCAGTCTGCCCTGCTGTCAGCACTTTTGAGCTACAATCTCTCTGACTCCATAGGAACTGGCAGTGGGAATCCAGAAGTCCCCATGGTGACGAATCACTTAGGAGCCTGCTGTGCCTCCTGTGCTTCGCTTGGTCCTGCAGCAGCCGTGGGGGCAGGCCTAGCAGGGGTGCTCCCACCCACTTTAAAGGCCACCCAAAGCTGCCAACCAGCCAGCGTTCCACCAGCATGGGCCTCGGGCCTGCGGCATTGGCGTCCCCTGGGAGCTGTTTAGAAATGCACATGGCGGGCCCTGTGCAGTCCTGCTGCTCAGTCTGCATGTTCACCAGGACCTGAAGGTGACTGCTGCAGGCCGGGAAGTGTGAGGAGCCGGGTCGGGGTGGCCCACCCTGTGCACAGAGCCAGGAGGTGCCATGGTCGGCACTGCCCACCCTGACCTTCCGACTGAAAGTCCAGGCTTTCCCTGCTCTACGCCGACTCCCACCACAGTCTTATCAAGATCTGATGTGAGGAACCAACTCCATTCACAGCTGAGGGGCTGAGTCAAAGCAGCGGGGGCAGCAGTGGGGGTGGGGGAGACCATCTGGAAAATGGGACAGCGTTAGGGGGAGCAAGTCCACGCCACAGCGTTAGGGGGAGCGAGTCCACGCCACAGCCTTAGGAGGAGTAAGTCCACACCACAGCCTTAGGAGGAGTTAGTCCACACAACAGCGTTAGGGGCAGCGAGTCCACACCACAGCCTTCGGAGGAGTTAGTCCACACAACAGCGTTAGGGGCAGCGAGTCCACACCACAGCCTTCAGAGGAGTTGGTCCACGCAACAGCGTTAAAGGGAGCGAGTCCAAGCAAGGAAGCCTTAGAAATGCGCCTGCACATGTCGGATGTCAGGGTCTCAAAGGCTCAGCAGCTGTCACTCCCTGAGAAGCCCTGGCCAGGTGAGAGGTGCCAGGGTGCAGGTCAGGAAGCTGCTCACCCTCTGCCTGCTAGCCAAGCTCCAGCGTTCACCCACTGTGCCTTGGTCACACCCTCCTAGCCAACTCCACTGGAGTTCACATTCCTGAGAAGTGGCAGAGTTGCAGTTCGGACCTGGCTGCACCAGGAAGGGAACTGCTGAACAGCATGCAGGACCCTCTGCATGAGGGTGCTGCTGCACTGCCACAGTGAGGCCTGCACAGCAGGAGGAGACAAGGGTCAGGGTGATAATGCCCCTTGGAGGGTAAGCTGCAGGAGGACCCAGGAAGGGGCCAGGGCAGAGCTTGAGGAAACTGCCAGAGGAACGGCCTATTCAGGCGGACGCAGGCTCCTGGCCCAGAACTCCCTTCACCACCCCAGGTCCCTTAGGATACCGAGGAGGCAAACGAGAGAGCAGCTTTGCAGCCTGGGGTCTCCTCACCAGGCAATTTGCAGATCTAGGCTCCCGTTCAGAGCCCTGTGTGTCTCCATGCTGATTAGGATGATGCTAGCCCTGTGATAAATACCTCCCGTCACTGCAGTAGCTTAACGCACAGGAAGTTTGTCTTACTCATGTCACTGTGCAGTGCTGTTGCTGCTGGTGTTGGGCAGGCAGCACTCCACACAGTGACTCAGGACCCCAGGCTCGTCAGTGCTCCATGGGGTGACTCAGGGTGCAAGTCTCCTTGTGTCTAGTGGCTCTGTGGTCTCTCTTTCACCTTATTGCTGGGCTTCATCTTTTTTGTGCCATGAACCCTTCCAGTGGCTTGATGAATGGCCGTCTCAGAATAAGATTTTTTTTTTAACACATAAAAGAAAGAACATAGGATGGCAAGGAATAGGATATGAAAATGTGCCTTGTGCTGGCAGCAAAACAGTCCTGCTGAAGCTACTGTGCTTTTTTGCCTACACTCATAATTGAAGGAAATAATATGAGGTTGAGGTTAGTAAAAATAAAGATGTAATTTTTCTTCCATTGGAGGTCACAGGCCCCTGAATCTAACCCTGGGTTTAGAGTTCCAGCCAGGAGTTAGGGAGAAGAGGGTGGAGAAGGCACAGCCTCTTCCTATTGCCTGTGCTGGGAAGAGCACTGGTCCCTCCACGCCTCTCTGGCCAGCATCAGTGACAGAGCCACATCTAGCAGGTGGGCTGTGAGAAAAGAAAAACTTCAGCTGAATTAAATTTAAAGGTATGTCATTGAGCAATGAACAATGTGTGAATCAGGCAGCCTTCTGAGCCAGAGTAGGCGCAGAGACTCCAGAGTGGCCGCATGGTGGAAGATTTATGGACAGAAAAAAACAAAAGTGACACACAGAAAACGGAAGTGAAGTACAGACACAGCTGGACTGCCGACAGCTCGGCGTTTGCTTTATTTGAACATGGTTTGAACAGTTGGCTACATTTGATTGGCCAAAACTTGGTGATTGCCGCAAGTGTAGACCACAGTCTGTTTACGCCTCCTTGTTATAGTTCACGAAGTATAGAAACATCTTTAGGCCAGACTTAAAATATGTAAGGCGGCAGCTTTAGGCGACAACTGATGTAACAGCTGAGAAGTGTTCCCTACCTGACAGTGCATGTCCGTATGTCATGTCTGTTGTGTCCTGAAGCACTAACTTTTGGTCATACAGCAAAAGTTACAGATATGACCTGTCTAAACCCTGGGAGGAAGAAGGACATCTTGGGGCTTGCTCATGTTTGTAAACAAATCTGACAAAAGCCATCTGCAATGAGTACTGGCCCACCAAGGTCCATGTTATCTCTGGACTGGATTCGGCCTTCAAGTGGCACCAGCTAGAAACGCTTCTGAAGGGAGCGAAGCGGCATGTCTCAGCGCAGGAGACACTGATGAAGAGGCTGTCTTGTCTTGGTTCAGGTGACCCATGAATCACAGGCGGCAAGGCCCACGGGAATGGAAGCCAACAACCCGGGGACTTAGACCCACAGCCCCTCGGTGCTGTGCCTGCCTCCCCGTTCTTGCCCATCTCCCCTGGGCACAGGGAGGTGGCCCTGCAGCCAAGTCCTTCAAAATTCTCCAGTGGCCGAAGCAGCAGCAGCGTGGTCCTCTGGGCATCAGGCCGGCATCCCCCATGGTGTCTGTTAGATGAACACATAAGCTTCACCTGCAGGAGAGAGGCTTTCATCAAAGCGTGGCGGCGGGAGGCGATCCTGTGAACAGGCTGGTGCAGGCTGGTTGCAGTCCCCAGCTCCTCCTGCTCAGGGACTGCAGCTTTGACCTCAGCACTCCGAGTAGGTGACGCAGCCTGGATGAGGTCTGGCTTGTCTGAGTGTCCCAGGACTGCCCTAACTAATGACAACACACTGATGATGATGGAACTGCACTCCCAGGCCTGGAGGCCAGAAGTCTGAAAGCTGGAAGCAAGGTGTATGCAGGGCTAGCACCCTCGGAAGCCTCTGGGGGAGGGTCCCTGCTTCCCTCTCCCAGCTTCCCGGGGCTGCTGGCGATTCCAGAGTTGGCTTGTGGACGCCTCACTCCAGTCTCGGGGTGTCCCCCAATGTGTGTTCGTGCGGCATTCACCCCCTTGTGTTCCCTCTGCGTTATTTCCAGTGTTGGTGTGGCATTCTCCCCGCTGTGTGTTCACCCAGTGTTCTCCACACTCATGCGTTCACCAGAAGTTCTTTCCTCTATGCGTTCTGCCTTCTGTGTGTTCTTTCAGTGTTCTCTCCCCTGTGCGTTTCCATGGCGTTTTCTTTACTGTGTGCTTTCGTCTGGTACCTCCCCATGGGTGTACACCTGGCATCCTCCCTGCTTTGCGCGTTCACATGGCATTTTCCCCTTGTGTGTTCACTGACATTCTCCCCTCCACCCGTGCGTTCACCAGGCATTCTCCCATTGTGCGTTCGCGCGGCTTTCTCCCCTCTGTGCCTTCACGCAGCGTTCACTCCTCTGTGCATTCACGTGGCGTTTTTCCCCATGTGTGTTCACCTGGCGTTCACCCTTCTGTGTGTTCATGTGCATTCATCCCCTTGTGTGTGTTCACTCCGCGTTCTCCTCCCTGTGCTTTCACCTGGCTTCTCCCCACTGTGTGCTCACAGGCCATTATTTCCCTCATGTGTTTCCATGGCGTTCTCCACCCTGTGCGTTGAAGCCACTTACTCCCCTCTGTGAGTTTGCGCAGTGTTCTTTCCCCTGTGTGTTAGTGGGGTGTTCTCCCTTCCGTGCGTTCATGAGGCGTCCACCCTCCAGTGCGTTCACCAGGCGTTCTCCCTCATGTGTTCACGTGGCGTTCATTCTCCTGTGAGTTCATACCGCGTTCTCTTAACTGTGCGATCTCCTCCCCTCCCTGCCATATGTGCTTTAAGGCGGTTTTCTCCTTTCTTTGTGCGTTCACGTGGCGTTCTCCCCACTGTGCAGTCCTGCAGCGTTCTTCTCTCTGTGCGCTCACTTGGTGTTCTCTCCCTTGTGCGTTCACCTGGCGTTCTCCCCCCACCCCCGTGTGTTCGTGCGGCATTATTTTCTGTGTGTGCCTTCACGCAGCGTTCTCCCCCCTGTGCTTTCACCAGGCATTCTTCCCGCTGATCATTCCTGCGTGTTCTCCGTCCTGTGCTTTCACCCAGCGTTCTCCCCTCTGCGTGTTCACCAGGAGTTCTCCCCCTTGTGCGCTCACCAGGCGTTCTCCCTTCTGTGCGTTCGCACAGCGTTCTCCTTATTGTGTGTGTTCACCCCGCTTTCTCCTTTCTTTGTGCATTCACATGGCGTTCTCCACACCGTGCGTTCCTGCGGCGTTTTTCCCTCTGTGGGCTCACTTGGTGTTCTCTCCTCTGTGATTTCACCCAGCGTTCTCCCCGCGTGCATTCACCAGGTGTACTCCCCACTGTGCATTCACGCGAAGTTTCCCCTCTTCCCGTGTGCGACATCCGGGGTTCTCCTTTGTGCCTTCACGCAGCTTTCTCCCCTGTGTTCTCACCCGGCATTCAACTTTCTTTGTGCGTTCTCCTACCCGCCCCTACCCCAACCCCTACTCCCACGCCGTCCCTTGGCCAGGCATTCTCGCCTCTGTGTGTCGATCCGCTAGTGTTCACGCGGGGTTTCCCGCACCCCGTATGTTCTTCCAGCGTTCTCCCTCCTGTGTTCCCTTCTCTCCCCCGTGCGTCCCCGCGGCCTTCTCTTTACTGCGTGCGTTCCCCTGGCGTTCTCCGCCCTGTGTGCATTCACACGGCGTTCTCCCTTCCGTGTTTGACTTGCCGTTTCTTTCCCTGTGCGTTAACCTGGAGTTCTCCCCACTGGGCGTTCGCGCATTCCCCCCTCCCAGTGTTTGTGGGTTCACGCAGCGTTTGTGTGTTCGTGCGGCGTTCTTCCCGCTGTGCTCTTCTGAAGCGTTCTCCACCCCTGGCGTTCACCAGGCATTCTCCTCGCCGAGCACTCGCGCGGCGTCGGCGTTCTCCTGCCTGTACGCGCGGCGTTCTCCCTTTTGTGTGTTCACATGGCGTTCATTTCCTCGTGTGCGTTCACTCCGCGTCCTCCACCCTGTGCATTTTCGCGGTGTTCTCCGCGCCTCCTCTGCGTTCAGGCGACGTTCTCACCCTGTGCGTTCATGTGGGGTTCTCCCCTCTGTGTGTATTCACCTGGCGTTCTCCCGTGTGTTGACACGGCGTTCCACCACCGCCGCCCGCCGTGCCTTCGCGGAACGTTCTCACTGCGTGTATTCAGGCGGCGTTCCTCCCCTCTGCGTTTAGGTGGCATTCTCCACCCTTTGAGTTCACCCAGCGTTCTCCTCCCTGTGTTCGCGCGGCTGTATTTCCCGTGTGTGTTGGGGCGGCGTTCTCCCAGCTGTGCGTTCGAGCAGCATTTTCCCCCTGCCCTGGATCCCGTGCGTTCACCAGGCGCTCTCCCCGCTGTGCGTTCGGGTGCCTTTCTTCCCCCGTGTGTGTTCACGCGTTCGCCGCCCTTTGTGTTCACACGGAGTTCGCCCCTCTGTGCATTCTCGCGGCGTTTTCCACTGTGTGTGTTCATTTGGTGGTCTCACCCTGCGCGATCGCGCGGCATTCTCTTCCGTGTGCGTTCACCCGGCGTTCGCCCTCATATTTGTTCGCGCGGCGTTATACTCCTGTGTGTGAGCGCGGCGTTCTTCCTCTCCTGCGTTCACCAGGCGTCCTCCCCCTTCCCTGTGCCTTCGGGCGCGTTCTCCTTCCCCCGACTGCACTCGCGTGGAGTTCTCCCCCGTGTGTCCACGCGGCGTTCTCCCCACTTTGTGCGTTCACACGGCGTACTCGCCCATATGCGCGTGGCGTTCTCTGCCCTGCGTGTCACACAGCGTTCTCCCCTCCCCTCCGTGTGTGTAACCTGTGGTTCTCCTTTGTGTGTTCACATAGTGTGCCCTCTCTGTGTTCACGTGGCGTTCTCACCTCTGTGTTCACATGGCGTTTTCTTCGCTGTGTGTGTTCACGTGGCATTCTCCTTCCAGAGTGTGTTCACACGGCGTTCTCCTCTCCGTTGACATGGCGACCTCCCCAGTATGTTTTCGCATGGCGTTCTCCCTCGTGTGTGTTCACCTGGCCTTCTCCCCCTTGTGTGTTCAACTGTTCTCATTAGGACACCTATCACTGGCTTAGGCCCACCCATTCCAGCATCACTTTACCTTGCAACATCTGAAAGACCCTGTTTCCAATTAAGGTAAAGTCTGCACGGGGCTGAGTTAAGGTGTGAGAGCACTTACTCAATGCCAGTGTCCAGTGGTTTCTGTCTGTGTGTGGGGGCGTCTGAGTGCTCACACCGCAGTTTATCTCCTTCCAGTGAGTGTCACATGCCCCAGACTTAAAAAAGACAGAGGCATATTGCCCCAGTGATGCTTTAACTCTGCTTCAGTTGCCCAGTTTTTCCCTCCAAGCAGAGATCATCCTTTTAGAAGTAAATACTGTAAGTGATAATGATGCAAATGGAAGGCGATGGTCGATACTGTGTTTTCTTCTCCTTATACAGCACATACGCCTTCAGCAGACACTTTATTTATTTTGACTAATTCTTATCCTGGAGGGTGTTTGTTGGCAAGTAGAACATAGGGATCTCAGTTAATTTCATCCTTATTTTCTTTCTTCAGAAAAAGAGCAGAGGATTTTGTTTCCTTTTTTTTTTTTTTTTTGAATACTCCTGGTCAAGTTATTTAACAATTTGAATCTCAAAGTTAACATTTGTGAAGCAGGGCTCTGCCTTGGTCAGTTGGGGCTGCTATAACAAATTTACCTCAGGCTGGGTGGCTTCTAAACAGCAGACATTTACTTCCCACAGTTCCAAAGGCTGAAAGTCTGAGGTCCAGGCGTGGCAGGGCTGGGCTCTGGGGAGGGCTGTCTTCTGGGCTCACAGAGGGAGGCTTCTGTTTGCATCTTCATGTGGCAGAGAGAAAGGGAGAGGCAGCAGCACAATCCTGGTCTTTCCTGTAAATAGAGCGCTAATCCCATTCATAAGGGCTCCACCTCATGACCTATGCACCTCCCAAGGCCTACCTCCTAAAGCCAGCACCTTGGGGTTAGAATTTCAGCATGGGAATTGAGAAGTGAGGGACAAAGTGTTCATTCCTTATCAGGGTACAGCCCTGACTGGCAGCTTAGGTCATGATCGCTGTGGGACTCAATGCTGGATGTGTTTTATAAAGTCCGGAGTGTGAAGTACAGCTTCAGATGGCCAGGCTGGGTAAGGCAGGTGCCCTCAGCCCTGTTTATTCAATGTGTGAGGACCTACTAGACGTCCTCCCTAGGCCCTGGGGGGTACTGAAATGAGGAGTCACAGTTTCCACCCTCTCTGATAATAAAATCCCTGTACTTGTTTTATTATATATCTACTCAGCCATTCCTCTGTCCATCATTTCAAAATAAGTTGTAGATATCTGTACAGTTTCTCATAAATTTACCATGTATGTCATGGACTAGATTAATATTTCTTTACAGTTTTTTTGCATTTGATGTAATGTTTACATTCAGTGAAATGCACAAATCTGAACCATACATTAACTGAGCGTTGACCAATTCAGATACTTTTGTAACCCTGAGCTATCAATGCATGGAACGTTATCACTAACCCGGAAGTTCCGTCATGCCATTTCAGTTAATTCCCACTCCCATTCCCAGACTAAATCACCGTTCGCACATTCTTCCCGTCATGGATGACATTGGCTTATTCTCAGACTTTATAAAATTGGAATCATGCAGTGTTTGCAATTTCATGTCACAATTCTTTTACTGAGCTGTATTAGATTTTCATGGCTGCCGTAACAAATTACCATAAATTTAGCAGCCTACACAACATAAATTTATCTTTTAACAGTTCCCTAAGATTAAAATCTGAAGTGAGTTTCATTGTATTAAAATCAAGATGTCTGCAGGGCCGCGCTCCTCTCAGGAGACTCTAGGGAGAATCAGTTCCCCTGCCTCTTCCAGCTTCCGGAGGCCTCGGTAATTCCTGGCTCTTGGTCTCCCTCCATCTTCAAAGCCAACCTAAAGCGACAATTGTGCGCTTGAATCATGTCACTCAGACCTTTTCCTGCTTTCCTCTTCAACTACAACATTTTTTTTTTCTTTTTTTTGAGATGGAGTTTCACTCTTATTGTCCAGGCTGGAGTGCAATGGTGTGATCTTGGCTCACTGCAACCTCCGTCTCCCAGGTTCAAGCAATTCTTCTGCCTCAGCCTCCCGAGTAGCTGGAGTTGCAGACATGAGCCACCACTCCCAGCTAATTTTGTGTTTTTAGTAGAGACAGCATTTCTCCATGTTGGCCAGGCAGGTCTCAAACTCCTGACCTCAGGTGATCCGCCCACCTCAGCCTCCCAAAGTGCGGGATTATAGGCATGAGTCACCACACCCGGCCTCCTCTTCAACTACTAAGGAGTCTCATGATTATGCCGGGTGCCCCTGGTAATTCAGGATACTCCCCCTATTGTAGGAACAGATGATCCACAGCTTTAATTCTACCTGCAATTGTATTCTCCTTTGCCAGGTGCTCCACCCTATTCCAGTTTCTTGGGATCAGCGTGTGGTCATCTTTGAAAGCCTTTTCTGTCTCCTCATAGCAGCAAGATTCTCTTGGGGTTCTTCCATGGTGTGCATGTGTTTGTAGTTCATTCCTTTCTAATGCCATGCAGTATTTCATTGTGTGAAATTACCAGTTTGTTCGTCCTTCTCCTTTTGATGGACAGTTAGGATTTTTCCAGTTTAGCGCTATTATGAATAAAGCTGCTTTGATCACTGTTGTTCAAATCTTTTTACAGGAATAAAAAGATTTCTCTGTTATTTCTCTTGGGGTAAATAGCTAGGATTGGAACTGCTAGTCATAGACCAAGTGGTTTTATACATATATATATATGTATATTGCACTTTAGGTTCTAGGGTGCATGTGCAAAACATGCAGGATTGTTGCATAGGTACCTACGTGGCAATGTGGTTTGCTGCCTTCCTCCCCATCACCTATATCTGGCCTTTCTCCCTGTGTTATCCCTCCCCAACTTCCCTACTCCTGACTGTTCCTCTCCTATTCCTCCGCAACAGATCCCAGTGTGTGATGTTCCCCTCCCTGTGTCCATGTATTCTCATTGTTCAATACCTGCCTATGAGTGAGAACATGCAGTGTTTGTTTCTCTGTTCTTGTGTCCATTTGCTGAGAATGATGGTTTCCAGATTCATCCATGTCCCTGCAAAGGACACGAACTCATTGTTTTTTATGGCTGTATTAAAAAAAATGCATATACACCATTTATTCCATGGTGTATATGTGCCACATTTTCCTTGTCCAGTCTATCATCGATGTACATTTGAGTTGGTTCCAGGTCTTTGGTATTGTAAACAGTGCTGCAATGAACATACATGTGCATGTGCCTTTGTAACAGAATGATTTATAATCCTTTGGCTATATAGCCAGTCATAATTGCTGGGTCAAATGGAATTTCTATTTCTAGGTCCTTGAAGAATTGCCACACTGTCTTCCACAACGGTTGATGTAGGGCCGTAGGGGCCCCACAGGGTCACTGAGTGTCCCTTATGCTGTGTTGAGGTGCAGGATCTAAGAAGTAAAGAGATAGGACACTGAAGAACTGGTGAAGAGCATCTGGACTCGGGGGGCCGCGCTACCTGTGAGTGGAGATCAGCAGCGGCCTCCAAATGCCCCAGAGCTTCTGTATTTATTAGGTACAAGCAGGGGGCAGGGTCGTGCGTGAGGTCATCATCTAGTAATAGGGCATATATAATCACGTGAGACACAAGCGAGGGGACCACCCCATTATGTCACCTGGGCAGAGAGGTGGGCCACGCACAGCAGGGGGCCATGCACTATGCAGTTCTAGAGGGTCATGTACAGAAAAGGGGTCCACCCACATTAGGTCACCAAGGCAAGGAGGTGGGCTGTTTGCAACAAGTGTCATGTGCAACACTTCTTATCTGAGGGCTGGAGACTTCAAAGGATTTCTAATAGGAGGGTACTGTAAGCTTAATGCAGTGGGAGCTGACAGACTTGTGCTCTTCTCTTAAGATATTTATGGGAGGATGATTTGAGCTAGCACAGAAGTGAGAAAAGACTGACAGGGTATACAGCCGCGTGACTGGTCACACCAGAGGGGTTCTTCTCCCTCGGTTACTTCCAGGATCTCAGGCCTGAGGCCTATTTTCCACAGGAACTGGATGCAAGGTACTACAACTCCTTTATCAGGAGGGGAAGCTCTTGCTCCAAGCCTGCCATACAGCGTATGCCCTTTCAGGCAGGGATGCCACTGGCTGGGTCTTTGGTTCTCATCCTGGTCTGGCTGTTTTCCCATGTGCTGCTTCTGTTCTGTGACTGCTTTAGTCATTCCTCCTACTACAAACTATTATATGGTTATATAGAAGGATTCTATAAATCAGCACTAAATGTGTCAGTACAGCTCTGACTACAATACCTATATGATTATATAGAATATATATGATTATATAGACTACAATATTTATATGACTACATAGAAAGATTATATGGAACTAAATATGCTAGATATAAGTACTAAGTATGATTATATAAGCTAGATATATGTAAACAGTAAGTTATACTTCAAGCACTAATTCTATAAACTAATATATGGTTACATATGCAGGATTATATAAAGGAAACAGCTGACCAATAACACTATAAACTAAGATGTTCTTCAGGCGCTGGTTGTGCCTGGGGTCTGGACAGTTCTTCTTCCTCGGTGCCCATGGGGGGGTGTTACCCATAGTTGAACTAATTTACACTCCCACCAACAGTGTATAAGTGTTCCTATTTCTCCATATCCTCTCCAGCACTTGTCTCCAGGTTTTTTAATGATTGCCATTCTAAATGGCATGAGATGGTATCTCAATATGGTTTTGATTTGCGTTTCTCTAATGACCAGTGATAATGAGCATTTTTTCATATGTTTGTTGGCCTCATAAATGTCTTCTGTTGAAAAGTGTCTGTTCATGTCCTTTGTCCACTTTTGAATGGATTTGTTTGGTTTTTTCTTGTAAATCTGTTTCAGTTCTTTGTAGATTATTTGTCAGATGGGTAGATTGCAAAAATTTTTTCCCATTCCGTTGGTTGCCTGTTCACTCTAATGATTGTTTCCTTAGCTGTACAGAAGATGTGGAGTTTGATTAGGTCCCATTTGTCTATTTTGGCTTTTGTTGCCAATGCTTTTGGTGTTTTAGACATGAAGTCCTTGCCTATGCCTATGTCCTGAATGGTTTTTCCTAGGTTTTCTTCTAGGGTTTTTGTGGTGTTAAGTTTTATGTTTAAGTCTTTAATCCATCTGGAGTTAATTTTAGTGTAAGGTGTCAGAAAGGGGTCCAGTTTCTGCTTTCTGTACAGGGCTAGCCAGTTTTCCGCATTTATTAAACAGGGAATCCTTTCCCCATTGCTTGTTTTTGTCAGGTTTGTCAAAGAGCAGATGGTTATAGATGTGTGGCATTGCCTCCGAGGCCTCTGTTCTGTTCCATTGGTTTATATCTCTGTTTTGGTACCAGTATCATGCTGTTTTGATTACTGTAGCCTTGTAGCATAGTTTGAAGTCAGGTAGCATGATGCCTCCAGCTTTGTTCTTTTTGCTTAGAATTGTCTTCACAGTGCAGGCTCTGTTCCATATGAAGTTTAAGATAGTGTTTTCCAGTTCTGTGAAGAGGGTCATAGGTAACTTGATGGGGATAGTGTTGAATCTGTAAATGACTTTGGGCAGTATAGCTACTTTCACAATATTGATTCTTCCTAACCATGAGCGTGGAATGTTTTTCTATCTGTTTGTGTCCTCTCTTATTTCCTTGGGCAGTGGTTTGTAGTTCTCCTGAAGAGGTCCTTTACATCCTTTGGTAGTTGTATTCCTAGGTATTTTATTCTCTTTATAGCAATTGTGAATGGCAGTTTGTTCTTGATTTGGCTCTCTTTAAGCCTGTTATTGGTGTATAGGAATGCTGGTGATTTCTGCACATTGATTTTGTATCCTGAGATTTTGCTGAAGTTGCTTATCAGTTTAAGGAGATTCTGGGCTGAGATGATGGGGTCTTCTAAATATACAATCATGTCATCTGCAAATAGAGACAGTTTGACTTCCTCCTTTCCTAACTGAATAACCTTTATTTCTTTTTCTTGCCTGATTGCTCTGGCTAGAACTTCCAGTACTATATTTAATAGGAGTGGCAAGAGAAGGCATCCTTGTCTAGTGCCAGATTTCAAAGGGAATGCTTCAGTTTTTGCCCATTCAGTATGATATTGGCTATGGGTTTGTCATGAATAGCTTTTATTATTTTAAGATATATTCGGTCGACACCTAGTTTATTGAGAGTTTTTAGCATAAAGGGCTGTTGAATTTTGTCGAGGCTTTCTCTGCATCTATTGAGATAATCATGTGGTTTTTGTCTTTGGTTCTGTTTAAGTGGTGGATTACATTTATAGACTTGTATATGTTGAACCAGCCTTGCGCCCTGGGATGAAGCCTACTTGATCGTGATGGATGAGCTTTTTGATGTGCTGTTGCAATCGGTTTGCCAGTATTTTATTGAAGATTTTTTGCGTCTATGTTCATCACGGATGTTGGCCTGAAGTTTTCTTTTTTTGTTGAGTCTCTGCCAGGTTTTGGAATGAGGATGATGTTGGTCTCATAAATGATTTGGGAAGGACTCCCTCTTTTTGTATTGTTTGGAATAGTTTCAGAAGGAATAGTACCAGCTCCTCTCTGTATGTCTGGTAGAATTCAGCTGTGAATCCATCTGGACCTGGACTTTTTTTGGTTGGTAGGCTATTAATTGCTGCCTCAACTTCAGCCCTTGTTATTGGTCTGTTCAAGGTTTCAACTTCTTCCTGGTTTAGGCTTCGGATGGTGCAAGTGTCCAGGAATGTATCCATTTCTTCCAGGTTTACTGGTTTATGTGCATAGAGTTGTTTGTAGTAATCTCTGATAGTAGTTTGTATTTCTGTGGAATCCGTGGTGATATCCCCTTTTTTGTTTTTTATTGCATCTATTTGATTCTTCTCCGTTTTCATTTTTTATTAATCTGGCTAGTGGGCTATCTATTTTGTTGATCTTTTTAAAAAAACAGCTCCTGGATTTATTGATTTTTTTGAAGGATTTTTTGTGTCTCTATCTCCTTCAGTTCTGCTCTGATCTTAGTTATTTCTTGTCTTCTGCTAGCTTTTGAGTTTTTTTGATCTTGTTCCTCTAGCTCTTTCAATTTTGATGATAGGGCGTCAATTTTAGATATTTCCTTGCTTCTCATGTGGGCATTTATTGCTATAAATTTTCCTCTAGATGCTGCTTTAAATGTGTCCCAGAGATTCTGGTACATTGTGTCTTCATT